>NC_041725.1:19512417-19544917 GCF_900700375.1 Denticeps clupeoides | reverse complement strand
TGTCCCTGTAACTACTGATTGTAAGTCGCTCTGGTAAATGCAGTAAATGTAAATGTAAGAGAAATTACAATTTATTGGAATATATAAATAGATAGATAGATTCTATTAGATTAGATTCTTTATTGATCCCAAACAGAAATTCAGGTACCCTGAAGCTTGTATAGACATCGATAATAAGTGTAGTTGTATGATAAATTGTGTGAAATTGGACATAACGTTGTTTATGTTGTCATCTGCCCTCCTAGAGACTTTCTGCTCCAGTCTAAAAATGTTGTTTATGGGAACATGCTGCACCCCGATATTTTTCTTGGTAGTTAAAAAATAACGTTTAATAGAGATTCTGTCGCAACATGATGATGCTGGATCAGGGATGAGTCCAACGATGAGACTTTTAATGTCTTCGTTGCATCGGTAAAAGAAATCAGGCAAGCTGTGGTTTAATAGATAATAAACTTGACACCGGCTTGCTGATCTACTGAGGTCAGCCCTTTGACCTTTGCACCCCAGTGGCGGTACCTCCTGGCGCAGCACCACCACCTCGACTGTGTCCAGTCGCCTGAGATGCGGCTCCTGCACTGATCTTACAGTGTGTGGAGACTGGTGTGCAGACAGCAGCTGTGTGTGTGTGTGTTACAGTTTTTAGTGCAGCTGCTGTCATGTCTGTGTAAAGTTGTCCCCACAGGAAGGTCCCGCTGAGACAGGAAGTACAGCTGACTACAGTTGTTCAGTATCCTCTGTGTGTGTGTGTGTGTGTGTGTGTGTGTGTGTGTGTGTGTGTGTGTGAGGACTGTACTGTACTTTATTGTACACACACAAGTGCACGCCACTTGTTGCATGGAATGTTGCATGACAGGGGACAATGGGGACAGAGAGAGCGGGAGGGAGGGAGGGAGGGAGGGGGCTCGGACACACAGCGTCTGTTCTTTCATGAAGAACCACAGAATGTCCGCAGTTACGGTGCAGGATGTTTGTTTCCTTTTCATAAAATGTGTGTGTGGGAGAGAGAGAGAGAGAGAGAGAGAGAGAGAGAGAGTGGATGTTTCCATCACATCGCTGGCGAGTCCTGACCTCTGACCTGTGGTGATCTGACGACCCCGTGGTTTTGGGGGCTGGTTTGGGGGGCGGGGCTAATGGGAGAGAAAGAACCATCTGTTGATGTGAAAGCGAGCTTCCTCCCTCTCTCTCTCTTCTTCTCCGGCTGCTGGCGAAGCGGTTTTCCATGTGGAACGTCCGGCAGCTCGGAGGGTCCTGCTGAATGACGAGAGACGAGGGGCGCTGGAGACGGAGAGAGAGAGAGAGAGAGGGGAACAGACGAGGCTCTCTTGCTCTGGGATTCCTATGAGGAGCTCAACATGTCGGCGTCTCTCGGTACAAAAACGTAACTTTTCTCCACTTTAATCTGTTCGTGTGTTGGCTTCTTTCTCTTCATTTGCATGTAAATGTCACCAAAGCAACAGGACGTGCCTGGCAGACAAATGTACGGTTAGATCTCTCTGTCCTTTTATACCTTGTTGCTGACCAAGTCCTCCACTGTTTAGCAGCATTTCTCTCTGCATGTCCCATAATGCAATGCAGCAGAGCATCTCAGCTGATCAGAGATGGATTTGACCTCCGTGTGGGTTGGTTCTGGGTTCAGATCTGTGTGCAGACTGGAGGTTCTCCGTCCAGATGCCACGTGCTGTTCCTGCACCTGAAAATGTGACCAGTAATGTTCTGCAAGTAAAACTCTACAGTTAAGGTTCTGGGACGGCTGTGTCGTGTTGCATTATGGGTTGTAAAAGTGGGTTGTGTTCCTTTGGAGAATGCTGCTGTGTTGAGATGCGTTATGTGACTGTGGTTCTTAATTGGGATTCCGTTGTCAAGAGAACTGAGGAGCCTAGAACCGTCAAATCAGATTCAATTTACCCCCCAACAAGACAAGATTTACTACAGTATCAGAAAAAGTCCAGTGGAAAAGGCACAAATTAGAGGACAGGCCCCTTCCATTCAACCCCCCAGCTAATCATCCAATCACGGTTATTATGCAAATTAGCCGCTATCAAGTTTCTCATCTGATTTTCCCATAATTCCTCAAGTGCGGAGAGCTTCAGCTGTGGCAAGTACAAGCAAAGCTATTTAACGTGGACTCGTCTACTCATCATGACTGGAACTACCAGGAGAAAAGTCATTTATAGTCCCAAATCAAATGTCTCCTTACTCTGAAGATGAGGACATTGAGCATTATTTGACCACTTGAGGCACCTGAAAGAAATTTTCCAGCGGATTAAAGATGCCGGGGGGGTAATAAATGTCAGCTGGCTAGGCCAGAGGTTTGTTATCTGGGCTATGTCTTGGCGAGCAAAGTGGAGTGGTATCTTCTCCACCAGGGCAGCTGCTGTAGCCCTGTGTTGCAAAGTGCCAACTTTGACCTGCCGTTCACGGTCCAGACAGATGTCACGTGAACACACACTCCAGCCATTAATTGGGCACTGGACACTCTTAAGTATTATAAAGTGAAGTGATTGTCACATGTGATACACAGCAGTACAGCACACGGTGCACACAGTGAAATGTGTCCTCTGCATTTAACCATCACCCTGAGTGAGCAGTGGGCAGCCATGACAGGCGCCCGGGGGGCAGCGTGTGGGGACGGAGGATTACGGGGCCGCTTCCTTAACCGCTAGGCCACCACTGCCCCTTATCTTACCAGGAATGACTTTGTCCTTGAGTCGGACCACCAAGCTTTGCAGCGGCTGCACCAGAAGAGAGGCGCCGTGGCTGTGGTGGCCTAGCGGTTAAAGAAGCGGTTTCAAATCCCGAACCGCCATGTGTGTGTATGAGCCCAGTTTGGATGTTCTGTGTGTCTTGTGTTGCTGTTTCACATCTATGTAGGTGGGTGCACACACGTTTATGCCTGACACACGCACATATTCCAGAGCATGCAGTGGTGGGTAAATACACCAGCTTCACGTGTGTGTGTGTGTGTGTGTGTGTGTGTGTGTGGTTCCACCTCCACCTGTTGCTCAGTGGTTCTTTTCTAACCAACCACTTCTGGCTGCTCTTGTTTGGATGTTCTGAGCACAACAGTGGGTGTTGGGATGAGGTGTTGGTGCCCCACACTCACACACACTCAAACTAACACACACTCATGCACACACATTCCATCACTAAATGGAGACTCTGTGTTGGCAGACAAAAGAAGCTCTTTGTGTTTTTGACTTAAAAGATTATCCAGCAAAAGAAATCAGAGACACGCACTCATGCACACACACACACACACACACATCTTCACAGTGAAGATTCATTTGGCCAGTGTTTGGGAATTTATATTAATTTGCATGTTTGCAGACAGAATAAAGATTCCCTTCAGAGTGCTTCAGAGTGCTCCATCACCTTGTGTCTTCAGTTTCTCATTGCATCCCTCTTTCCCTCACACACACGCACGGTCCCCGAGGGAGCGGCCCCCGGTGGGAGTGTGTGTTACTGCAAGAGGGGAGCGTGGGAGCGGCTCGTCTCCACACCTGCTGCTCTGACCCCAAACAAACACACTGTACTTGCATTTACATTCGTGGATTCTTTTTATCTGTGTGTTTGGGAACTGGGGGTGGGGCTTATTATGTCATATTATGAAGAGTGTGTAGTTTGGTGTGTGTGTGTGTGTGTGTGTGGGTGTGTGTAGTTTAGTATGTGTGTGTATCCTTGAGAGACCTCATGTAACATGTATTGATGAGGTATTAATAAATCAAAACGTATTTCTTTTACTAGAAAACACAGTGCCACTCTTCCTGCCAGACTCTCGAGGGTTACTGGACACACACTCCGGTGTGGCACACACTCATCGCGCTACACACTCCTCTTCAGGCGGTGAGGATTCTCTAAGCCCACCCCCCTGCCAGCGAAGGATTGGCTCCCTGCATTTTGTCTGCTCCTCCAGCCCAGGTCCCCGGATCCACAGGTGTGTGAGTGGATGTCTCTCTCTCTCTCTCTCTCTCTCTCTCTATCTTACACGCACACAATGGTGGACATATTCAGGTTGCACTGGGTGTGTAAAATGTCCCCACTGTGCTGTCCAGTCCCTCCCTGCAGGTGTGTGACAGGGTGTGTGTGGACCCCAGTTTGCTGGAGGCCGTGGATGACCTGGCAGCCTTAGGCCTGCAGGGGGCGACGCCCACCTTCCCCCAGAAGAGGGGAGAACGAGAAGATGAGGCGCGTTACAGCAACCGAGGTACACACACACACACACACACACACACACACACACATGCATGTACCCATGTACACACCACAGACACAACGCACACACACGTTTACACCGCGCAGGCAAATGAAGGCTCCTGGGTGGTTGAATGAACTTCCACTAGACATTTCAAAGGAATGTGAAAAACCTTTTAAAACGTACATTAAAAAAAACTGTACATAAAAAGTTGGGTTATGTGTGTGTGTGTTTTTGTGTGTGTTTGGTGTGTGTGCACGCTCTAGATCCACTGGCCAGTAGGCAGGATTCTGTAAAGTTTGTTCAGGATACATCAAAGTTCTGGTACAAACCAGACATCACCAGGGAGCAAGGTAATGGGCAACACACACACACACACAGACACAGAGAGAGAGAGAGACTCCTCCCCCCTGTCACTTCAGTCACTCTTCTCCTTCCCGTGTCACTGCAGCCATCGCTGCGCTGAGGGATCGACTTCCCGGCTCATTCGTTGTCAGGAACAGCCAGTCATTCCGAGGAGCCTACGGGTTGGCTGTGAAGGTGGCCACGCCCCCTCCCTCCATTCTACAGCAGGGTAAGAAAGGTGAGTGGGCGGAGCCAGCAGCTGCGACGCATGCTGACGCTGCCCCCTGCTGGTGGGTTCTGACATTTCCTTCATTTCCCGCAATATTTGACGGTCCCTGGTGGCCTGGTGGTCTACTCTCTGATCTCACCCCCTGGGCGTGGGTTCAGTCCCCGGTCAGGGAGGTCTTCTAAGCTGGTGGTTGGGGGGGGGGGGGGTAAGGAAGGGCTACGGTTCAAATCCCGATCCGCCCCTTGATGAAGGTCCCGTCCCCACACGCTGCTCCCCGGGCGCCTGTCATGGTGCCCACTGTCACCAAGGGTGACGGTTAAACTTACACGATGACAGTAACAATCACTTGATAAACCGTGTGTGTGTGTTCAGTAGGTGACATGTCCAGCGAGCTGGTGAGACACTTCCTGATTGAAAGCACGCAGAAAGGCGTCCGGCTGAAGGGCTGCCCTGACGAGCCTTACTTTGGTACGGACCTCACTTCTGTGTACGTGTGTGTTTGTACGTTTATTTCGTTTGGATAGTTGTTGTGTGTGTGTGTGTGTGTGTGTGTGTGACCGTTTCCTGTCTGTACAGGAAGTCTAACAGCTCTGGTGTGTCAGCATTCTATCACTCCCCTCG
Organism: Denticeps clupeoides; assembly: GCF_900700375.1. Taxonomy (NCBI): domain Eukaryota; kingdom Metazoa; phylum Chordata; class Actinopteri; order Clupeiformes; family Denticipitidae; genus Denticeps; species Denticeps clupeoides. The sequence goes on along the minus strand of NC_041725.1, from coordinate 19,539,530 downwards.
CCCTGCCCTGCAAGCTCATCATACCCGACAGAGGTGAGTGACCTTTAACCCCCCCACCGCTGACCTCAGCTCCTCAGAATTGAACCTGTGATGATGTCACTTCCTGGCTGCTTTAGATCCTTTAGATGAGGTGGAGTCTCCGGCACAGACAGCCCCAAACTCTGCTGCAGAGCTGCTCAAGCAGGGGGCAGGTACACACACACAAACACACACAATCTCACACACACGTAGAAGACTTTTTTGTTGATGTGTGTGTGTGTTTCAGCGTGCAACGTTGCCTTTCTCGGCTCTGTGGAACTGGAGTCGTTGACCGGCGTTCAGGCGGTGCAGAAAGCCGCCAGCGTGATTCTGTCGCAGACTCCGCCCCCACCGTCCACCATCGTCCACTTTAAAGTGTCGGCGCAGGGGATCACGCTGACCGACAACCAGAGGAAGTAGGTGTCACACACACACACACACACACACACAGAGGATGCATGTTGTGTTATTCTGCTGCTGAGTAACTTAGATAATACAACGGCCAAGTGCGTGTGTGTTTGGTAGATTGTTCTTCCGGCGTCATTATCCTGTGAACACCGTCATATTCTGCGCTCTGGACCCAGAGGACAGGAGGTAAAATGCACGCCAATAAAAATCAGATATCTTTGCATTTTGTGGTTCGTTACAGTTATTAATATCAAGACTTTGTGTGTGTGTTGCTCTGTCTTTCTCTGTCCAGATGGATGCAGGATGGGAGCTCCAGTGCAAAGTATGTTGATGTTCCTGTGTGTGTGTGTGTGTGTGTGTGTGTGTGCGTTTGTGTATGTCTAAAAATGCAGAGTTACCCCGCCTTATTTTATTCTGACTCCGCCTCTTTAAGGATTTTCGGCTTCGTGGCTCGTAAGTCCAGCTGCAGCTCTGAAAACGTGTGTCACCTGTTCGCCGAACACGACCCCGAGCAGCCGGCCTGCGCCATCGTCAGCTTCGTCTCCAAGGTCATGATCGGTACGCAGAAGAAGTAAATGCGCTCTGCAGTGTGATGTCAGAGTCTGCTGTGTGTAGACGTTCCTAACGTGTCAGAATCATGTGGTGTTAAAAGTTAAAAATGTAAAAATATCACCACTGTACACACACACACACACACACACACACATTTTCAGGTTTATAGAGACTGGATCGTTCCCGCAGCACTTGGATATTTGTATTTTGTTCAGTTACTGTTGTAAATAATGTATAATTTACTGACATTTTATATGAAATAAACCCATTAAACACTTTCCTGCCCGTCCATTACTGACCAGTAGATGGAGCTCTGACTGTGTGACGTGAGTGAGCGGAGTCGCCTATATGCACATGTAATTCTAGTGAGTGTGTGTGTGTGTGTGTGTGTGTGTGTGTGTGTGTGTGAGTGTGTACAGTACCGCCCAGAAGTTTGGACACCTTCTCATTCAACGTGTTTTCTTTATCTTTATGACCATTTACGTTGGTAGATTCTCACTGAAGGCATCAAAACTATGAATGAACACATGTGGAGTTCTGTACTTAACAAAAAGTGGAGACCTGACCTCCACAGTCACCGGACCTGAACCCAATCCAGATGGTTTGGGGTGAGCTGGACTAACAAGTGCTAAACACCTCTGGGAACTCCTTCAAGACTGTTGGAGAAGCATTTCAGGTGACGACCTCTTGAAGCTCATCGAGAGAATGCCAAGAGTGTGTAAAGCAGTAACCAGAGCAAAGAAACTAGAATATAAAACATGTTTTCACTTATTTCACCTTTTTTTGTTAAGTACAGAACTCCACATGTGTTCATTCATAGTTTTGATGCCTTCAGTGAGAATCTATCAACGTAAATGGTCACATTGCACTATGCTGCAGTGTCTCACAATGACAATCACTTCACAAACACACACATTTTGTGAGTAATTTGTAACACCAGTACGTGTGTGAATGTCATAATATTTGTCACAAACACACAAAACATAGAAGTTTTATTATTGCAAATAAAGTCAGTTTAAAAGTGTGTGTGTGAGTGTGTAAGTGTATGTGCTGGAGGCTGGGGAAGTTGTGTGTGTGTGTGTGTGTGTGTGTGTGTGTGTGTGTGTAGATGACCTCACCATGAAGGAAGCTTTCCCACAGTGTCCACACAATACATGCTGTCAAAAGGTGAAGGCAGAGAAAGAAAAGAAATTTAACACAGAGTGAAAAATGAGTGCAGCTCTCCAATGGATAAGTGCTCTTTCACAAACCCTCTGTGTGTGTGTGCATTTCTCTCTCTCTCTGGCTCTCTGTGTGTGTGTGTGCATTTCTCTCTCTCTCTGGCTCTCTCTGTGTGTGTGTGTGTGTGTGTGTGTGCATTTCTCTCTCTCTCTCTCTCTCTCTGTGTGCATCTGTGTGTGTGTGCATATCTCTCTCTCTGTGCATCTTTGTGTGTGCATCTGTGTATGTGTGTGTGCATCTTTCTGTCTTTGTGCATCTCTGTGTGCATCTCTCTCTCTCTGTTTGTGCATCTCTGTGTGTGTGTGCGCGCATCTGTGTGTGTGTGTGTGTGTGTCTCCCCCTTTGTATTTTAGTACATGGTGTGTTAAGTGTGTAACTTTTCTAACTTTTGTTTCTGATGAATCAGCAGCTGCAGTTTTATGACCTCAGACAGACAGACACGCCCCTCCGCTGATGTCACACACGTTCTGTCCATTCATTCCGTCGTCCGTCCTACTCTGGCTGTTCCTGGGTTCCGAGCTTTAGAACCCCGCGGTGTCACTTTACCGCCTCCTCCTCTGTAAATGTCCCACGTGAGGCGTTGGGACGGGTCTGTCTTGTGTCCCTGCGGGTGTGTGAGGTCAGCGGCGTCCACTCCGGTGTCATTAACACACACACACATACACACACATAAACCGAGGCTACGTGCTCTGTGGCACATGCTTTCCTCTGCGCTTTGTCTCTCCCTCGTTCTCTCACACTTCAGTGGAGCTCCAGTTGGGTTCAGGATGTCCAGAGTCCAGACAGTCCCACAAATCCCAACGTCACAGCCACATTTCTGTCTGAGGGGACTCGTCCGAGTCGTCCTAAAGTTCTCATGTGTTTTGGTTGTGTTCCCTGACAGTCTGGTTGGTGTTCTGTGCTCTGTTCTGATTGGCCATCAAGTCGATCAGAGGTGGAGAATGGGGGTAGTAGCCTGGTGAGTAACACACAAAGTCCCAGGTTCAAATCCCACCTACTACCATCGTGTCCCTGAGCAAGACACTTAACCCTGAGTGTCCCCAGTCCCTGTCCCTGTAACTACTGATTGTAAGGCGCTCTGGATAAGGGTGTCTGGTAAATACCATAAATGGAAGAAGAAGGTGGAGGAGGTTGGAGGACACAGCCTGGTATCTGCTGAGGTTCGACTGTGAGCAGGTCCACTAAATGTTGAATTATTGTACCAGCAGCTTGAAATGATCGAATTTTGAGGAAAAATTGACCTACAGAACGTTTGTAAAAACCTCCTCTGGGCACAACGGCGCCTCTACTGGTGTGGAGTGAGGATGTGTCCCTGCGCCGAACATCATGTACACGTTACAACAGCGGCAGGAAGCTGCATCGCTGCAGGTTCTAACCAGCCATTCATTTCTGTACGTCTGATGGAGATGTTGTAACTCCGCCCGCGCTGTGACCTCTCATCACCACTTACTTTCTACGCCCGGTGTTACATCATGTGTTGGTTGGGGGCAGTGGTGGCCTAGCGGTTAAGGAAGCGGCCCCGTAACCAGAAGGTTGCCGGTTCGAATCCCGACCCGCCAAGGTGCCACTGACCCAAGTCCCCACACACTGCTCCCCGGGCACCTGTCATGGTGCCCACTGCTCACTCAGGGTGATGGTTAAATGCAGAGGGCAAATTTCACTGTGTGCATCGTGTGCTGTGCTGCTGTGTATCACATGTGACAATCACTTCACTTTGTTGTTGTTGTAAACGCACGAATAGCTTTGCCGTAAAAAGAATCCCACATTATGGGATTTTTGGTATTATTGATTGTACATTTTTCTCAGGGTAAAATTACGGCACGGATCTGGTATCTAGTGTGCATCTGGCAACACTGGGTCCACTTCTAGAGCTGAAGTAAGAAACAGGAAATTCCTCCTCCATGAACTCAGAGAATAAAGTTTCAGCTGAGCTGGAACCGGATTATTCCGGAATTCCCTTCAGCCCACATCTCCGCTCAGCAGCAGCTTCGGTGCGTGGTCCAGACTGTCGGAAGGTTGCGGGTTCGGATCCCGAGCCGCCAAGGTGCCACCGAGGTCCCCCGTGGCCACGGTTCCGTCCCCACACGCTGCTCCCCGGGCGCCTGTCATGGCTGCTGAGGACACGCTTCACTGTGCTTCACTTCACTTTAAAGAATAGAAAAGAGCAGACGGTTAAAACAATTTTACGTTTCGAAGGGCGAGAACTGTTTCATTTTCCAACTACCAGTAATTCTCAGTGTCACCATGATGGGTCCCTCCATTTACCGCCACCGTAGACGGCGCGTCTCTGCCCTTGCGTGGGACCGGCCGGTGGTTCCGTCTCTCTGCAGTAGCAGTGATGGTGTAAGAGTGTCTGTAATCTCCGTCTCACACTTTGCGTGTGTGTATTTTTGGTTATGTGTGAATTTGCACGTGGTTTCTTTCATCTGCGTATTTAGTTTGGTTGGTTGGTGCTCGGTCATCAATGTGAGAGTGTGTGTGTGTGTGTGTGTGTGTGTGTGTGTGAGAGTGAGAGAGAGAGAACGGCTTAATTAAAGCTCTCTCTCTCTTAGTTCTGCAGTCTCTCTAACTCTCTCTCTCCCCCCCCCACACACACACACACACACAGACCCTAACACCCATCTTCTGTAATACAGAATTTGAATCTCCTCCGATGGCACTTCCTTTAAACACTAAACAATAAACCTACACAGTTAGACACGGATGCAAATGTCACCGGCTCACGGTGTCCCCTTAACGTGTCCCTCCCCCTTTCTATTCTTCTGTGGAAATGAAATGTGGGTGAGTAAGGATGACAGGTGATTGTGTGTGTGTGTGTGTGTGTGTGTGCGTGCATGTTTAACCCTTTTCTCGGTCTTCGGGGCGGAGCTTTCATCCACACAGACTTGATTGACGTTGCATCAGCTCCTCACACTCGGCTCTGATTGGCCGACACAATCTCCTGATTCTTCTGGATGTGTGAATGCCACCATATGTTCTCTCTCTCTCACACACACTCACACACACACACACACACACACACACACACACACACACACAGTTTGCACGAGAAACCTGATTAGTGTCCTCACACGCACTCCTTTGCTGAAAGTCAGGCTTTGTTGGTAAAATGCTGCGGTTTTTTAGCGGTTAATAAAAGTGCAGGTTGTACGGAGGTTTCAGGGAAACTGCGCGATTGGAAGCCGCCCTTCCTGGAATACGACTCAAATCACACACACACACACACACACACACACACACACACATACACACACACACACACACACTCGCACTGCTCTTTCCCAGATTCCCAGCAGTGCTTCGTGGAACTCAAGATGGTTCCCATGAAAGCACGCACACAAACACACGTATTTTTACGTGGGCCGCGTGTATGGACAGCGTAACACGTGTGTAACACCCACAACAACAACACTCCTTTCGCAATTCCTTCTCGTAGCCTTCCCGAACGGAATTTCCCATCATGCACGGTGCCGCGTGTCCATGCAGGGTGTAAATTCGTCACGGTTGGCGGTACCAGGGTGGCTGCTGCTGCTGCTGGTGTGTGTGTGTGTGTGTGTGTGTGGACTCCAGGTCTGATGGAGGCACGACGGCGTGGTTCAGAATGGTTTTATGGTCCAGCGGACGCTGCTGTAGGTACCTGCAGACTGCAAATCACAGCGCGAGGCCCGTTTCCATTTCAGGTTTAGTCCTGGTCTCTACGTCTTTATTAGTCCACGTCCATCACGTCCAGACTCATTTTATTCCGTGCAAGTTTCAGTCTAGTTTATATCAACAAGAACTGATTTTAGTCTCATTTTTGTCAACTAATGACATTTTAGTCTAATTTTAGTCACTGAAAATTGTTTTAGTCTATTTTTACTGAGCAGAACAGACAAAAACAACATTTTCTTTTAGTCAAATCCATTTTATAATTAAAACAAGATGATCTTATTATTATTATATTATCCATATCCATTCCAGACACATGTTCTCCATGTTCATCGCTTCGTCCTCTTCTCCCAGCCATCCGCTCGCCCACCACGTGTCCCCAAATGTAATTAACGGCGTGACGTGTACTGCGGAAGTGACGGGAGAAACAGGAAACGGAAACCTCGATATAATAACGCAAATATACGAGATGGAATAACGTCTCGACTAGTTTTTAATCTTGTAAACCTCACGCGGTGACCAGCATTCACGTTTTGGAGTGTGGACTGTGTGTGTTGGAAGACCCCCCCTCACCCCTCAAAATGAAGAGAAAAATGAGCAAAGTCAGAAACTTTCGTATTGAAATCTGATAAACTCTTTTAATTAAATACATTAACTAGAATATACATTTATGTATAAAATAGTCTGTATATGCAGTGAGTAAACAGTCGCTTTGGAATAACACACGATGGCACGAAGACGTTACAGACGCCACACGGGTCCTCGCCCTCACACGACATCCGCACAAACGGCTACACGACGTTCCCGGCGCGTTGCGTGGGCGCCCGGTGGTGTGAGGTAGGTATGAACATTCAGATCAGATACGCATGCGGCCTGCGGGACCGACCCCCGACCCCCCGACCCGTCATCAGAAGACCAACTCAGTGCATTCGAGAAATAAATAAAAGGACGACAATAAAGAGAAAATAATTACAGCCTTACATTATAAAAATAAAAAAGGACATAAATATGAGCCTCAGTAGAAAGAAATCAATAGGAATAGAGAGATGAATAAATAAATGACAATAGTGCATGAAAAAAAAATAAAAAATTCGTCCCCACGAAGAAAAACAGACGTTTCTGGGGTTCTTTCTCTCTTTTTCGGTGGAGGTGGACACCCCTTCTTCCCAGTATCTGTACCTGAATAAACCCGCAGTCAATAAATAAGGCCATCAGGCAAGGCGAGGACGTCAGTGGTTGGGGTCCTGGGGACAGTCTCCGTCAGCTGACACGTCTCCTAGTCCAGGAACCCTCTTCCCATTCCAGGACGTGACACACCAGCACGTCCCCCTCTGGCCGTCCAGGTAGGACTCGCACTGCGGGGTGAGGAAAGTGCAGGTTATATCTCTCTCTCTCTCTCTCTCTCTCTGTGTGCCACCTGTGCCAGCCTGCTGCCTACCTGCTTGGTCTTGTACAGTCCGTGCTTGTCGCAGTTGGGCAGGTAGAACCTGTTGAGCTTACTCTCCGTCCCCTGCTGCGACCTGGAGATCTTCTCCACCGCCCGCTGCAGCTCCACGTGACACGGGCCCTGCGCGGGAGGAATTGGCACCGTCAGTACGACGGTGCCGGCGTTCGGGGACGCCTCGAACCCGCTCCAACCCACTCGAACCCACCTGCTCCAGCAGCTTCCTCCGGATGGAGTTCACTTTGGCCTTCATGCTCTCCTGCGCCTCCGCAGCCACGACGTTGCTGCCGGCGCGGCTCTCGGTGGCGTCTGGAACGAACAGACACACGTTTACATTTACAGTATTTACCAGACGGCCTGATCCAACCAGTAGTTACAGGGACAGTCCCCCCTGGAGACACTCAGGGTTAAGTGTCTTGCTCAGGGACACGATGGTAGTAAGTGGGGTTCGAACCTGGGTCTCCTGGTTCACAGGCGAGTGTCTAACCCACTAGGCTACTACCACTCTGTAGTTACAGGGACAGTCCCCCCCCCCCCGGGGACACTCTGGGTTAAGTGTCCTGCTCAGGGACACGATGGTAGGAAGTGGGGTTCGAACCTGGGTCTTCCTCACTAGGCTACTAACCCCCCAGTAGTTACAGGGACGGCCCCCCCCCCCGGGGACACTCTGGGTTAAGTGTCCTGCTCAGGGACACGATGGTAGTAAGTGGGGTTTGAACCTGGGTCTTCTGGTCCATAGGCGAGTGTCTAACCCACTAGGCTACTACCACCCAGTAGTTACAGGGACGGCCCCCCCCCCCGGGGACACTCTGGGCTAAGTGTCCTGCTCAGGGACACGATGGTAGGAAGTGGGGTTCTGTGTCTCACCCACCAGGCCACCACCCTGACCTTCGAGCTGACCTCTGACCCCGCGACCGACCAAGAAAAGCGGCGCTCACCTGTCGGGCTCGGCGGCGCGCTCGGCGGCGCGCACACCCCGCGGCCGCGGCCGAGCGCGTGCAGCGGGCGCGCCTCGCCCGGTCTCGCGACGCACCGGAAGCCGGAGCCGCAGGGCGCGGTGTAGAAGCCGCACGCGCCGCCCGCGCGCACCGCGCACGCCGCGCAGCACCCGCAGCCGGGCTCGCGCAGCGCCTCGGGACACGCGGGGTCCACCGGCGGGCACGCGGCCAGCCGCTCGGCGGAGCACGCGGCGCAGCGGACCGGTTCCGGCGGCGGTTCGGGCGGCAGCGGGGACGCGGCGGCGGGTCGGGCGAGGAGCAGCAGCGGCGGCAGCAGCAGCAGCAGCGACAGGAGGGACATCGGCCGGGACATGTCCGCAGGAGGAGGAGGGGACTGTCCCTCCGCCACGCGCGCCCGGTATTTATGCGCTCGCGCCCCGAGACGCCCGACGCGCGTGGGCGACATCACGTTTTCCCCCTGCCCCCCCCCCGGATGGGGGAAGGTGTGGGGACCCGGGGGCCGCTGATTGGCCGGCGAGGGTCCGGCCGTCCCGAGACGTGCGTGACGACGTCAACGTTCCGTCCGAGGAGCGCGCGTCAAGTGTCCGTCCGGAGCGAACAAAGCGGCTCATTACCGTCACCCCGCGCCCCCTTTTTGGCCCGTTGCGGTCCCCCGTTTCTCTCGGCGGGTGTGTGTGTGTGTGTGTGTGTGTGTGGCGTTGAAGTTCTCTTCTGTTCTGCACGTTTCACCACCGACGCAACCGGCGTCCGCGTTGCATCATCGTGGAGGCTCTCTGTCACGTGACGTCAGACGCGCACATGTATGTGAGGTGACAAGTGTGTGTGTGTGTGTGTGTGTGTGTGTGTGCGCGATTTTGGGGCGCACAAGGTGGGAATAATCCAGCAAGTTGGGCTGTAAGGGTGGAGATGTGAGTTAGTGGGGTGATGCCTGGAAATCGGGGTACATAGTTGTGCTCTGAGATGAGTTGCTAGAAAGATCCATCTTTGACCTGTGTGTGTGTGTCTGTATGTGTGTTTGTGTGTGTTTGGGTGGGGGGGCAGCTGTTCCGGTCATTTTAACGCCCTGGGGTCACCTTCTTAATACACTAGTGAACTCAGAGGTGAAGTGAAAGTGAGACACAGCAGTGCAGCACACGGTGAAACGTGTCCTCTGTATTTAACCGTCACCCTTGGTGACAGTGGGAGCTGTGTGTGGGGACGGTACCTTCATCAAGGGGACCTCAGTGGCACCTTCTGATTACCGCCAGGCCACCACTGCCCCTAGTGACAGAGGTGTGTGTGTCTGTGTGTGTGCAGCATGGTGGCCATCATCACGCCACTCGTCAGCGGAGCGACGTCCCCAGCTCAGCCCAGTCCCGGAGGAACAGGAACCAGGTTGGCGGTGAACTTCCAAAAAGCGCAAATTGCCGCCATTGGAGGCATCTTGTTACTCGTATCTGAAAGGAACAGTAGGTGGCGTTTTTGTAGGATGGTAGTGGCCTAGTGAACCAGAAGAGCCAGGTTCAAATCCCACTTACTACCATCGTGTCCCTGAGCAGGACACTTAATCCTGAGTGTCTCCAGGGGGACACTGTCCCTGTAACTACTGACTGTAAGGTGCTCTGGATAAGGACGCCTGGTAAATTAGATTAGATTCAACTTTATTGTCATTACACATGTACGAAATGCAGTTTAGGTCCAAGCAGAAGTGCAATAAGCAGCAAGTGCAGGATGAAGGTCAGATAAGTTCTGTATACACATAAAGTGAGATGTGCAGGAGATGGAAAATAAGTATGAACATATTTATAAAAAAGTCGATGATTATGTGCAAAAATGGGAAGTACAGTGATTATCAGGAGCGTATGGGGGGTGGACAGAGGAGTTCAGCAAGGAGACAGCTCTGGGGGGAAAAAAGCTGTTCCTAAGTCTGCTGGTCCTTGTCCGTGGTAGCCTGAAGCGTAGAGAGAAGACAGTCCGTGAGCCGGGTGGGAGGAGACCTTCAGAATACTGCGAGCTCGACGCAGACAGGGCTTCCTCTGGATGTCCTCGATGGATGGAAGTGGAGTCCCTGTTTTCACCACCCGCTGCATCACGCTCAGCAGCAGTGCAGCTTCCATACCAGGATGCTCTCTATTGTGGAGCGGTAGAAGTTGACCAGGATGGTAGTGGGTAGCTGGTTCTTCTTTAATGTTCTCAAGAAGAAGAGGCGCTGGTGAGCCTTCTTAACCAGGCTGGAGGTGTTAATGCTCCAGGACAGGTCCTCTGAGATGTGGGTCCCCAGGAACTTGAAGGATGAAACAGGTTCCACAGCCATCCCATTTGAAGTCCACAATGAGCTCCTTGGTCTTGGTGGTGTTTAGGAGCAGATTATTGTCTGTGCACCAAGTGGCCAGATGCTGGACCTCCTCCCTGTAGGCAGTCTCATCATTATTGTGGATGAGACCTATCACCGTGGTGTCGAGCCATACACAGGTTGGCAGTCGTGGGTGAAGATGGAGTAGAGGAAGGGGCTCAGCACACAGCCCTGTGGAACACCAGTGCTGAGCGTGACGGTAGAGGAGCAGATGTGGCCTGACCTTACATGCTGGAAATGGAAATGTTTTTGCTGTACAGAACTGTCCTCAGTATCTGGATCTACATTGTCAGGTGGTAAGAGAAGATCAGATCCTTTATTAAATGTGCATTGTGCAAATAAAAAATGAAATAAACAGCATATAGAATGACTGTTAAATATAAAAAGTTCGCTTGGAAGGTGCTTGAAGTGCTAACTGGACAATTTGGCCTCAAGTCAACGTTAACGAAGGGGTTGTTCTTGGTCGGTGGTGTTCCAGCAGAACACTGGCCTTCTCCCCATGATGCATCTTGGTGTTGTGTCTCCCTCCACATGACAACTTCTCCCTGTTGCTGGTGCACCGGTTCTTGTTCCTGGGTCAACTCTTGGTAGGAACCTTCCACAAGAGTTGCCGTATTTCTTCATCCAGCCACCACCGTCTGGTCTATGTCAATGTTTCTAGGCTCATCAGCCTGTCCCATAGTAGACACTCGCCTATGAAACAAAGAGCACAAAGTCCCAAACCCCACGTGCTACGATGGTGTCCCTGAGCAGGACACTTAACCCTGAGTGTGTCCGGGGGGACTGTCCCTGTAACTACTGGGTGCTAGTAGCCTAGTGGGTAACACACTCATCTATGAACCAGAAGACCCAGGTTCAAACCCCACTTACTACCATCGTGTCCCTGAGCAGGACACTTAACCCTGAGTGTCTCCAGGGGGGAACTGTCCCTGTAACCACTGACTGTAAGTCGCTCTGAATAAGGACGGCTGGAAAATGTCCATCCGCTCCACTTCTCGTGCTGTTGGGTTGGACGAGATGGACAGGATTGGGCGTGTACAGTGTCCAGGTTCGTGGCCGTGATTAGCGGCAAGACGTCAGTGGGACGTCAGGGGGACAGCCGAACCTTTTAAAACGGCCCAGCAGCGATGGCGCCAAGGACGTGTCATCCACGCGTCTCACACGCAGCGCGTGCATCTGCACACGGACATGTTGACCGCGTGTGCACCGCACGCACGTGTGTGTGGGAACACGAGGCCGAGCGTTCTCCCATGCGGTGTCCATTGTGCTGGACTTCCTCCACCTCTCTGTGACCGCGTGTGTGTGTGAAGGACTCTGGACGAATATGCCAGGCTGTGGGAAAATAAACAACATTCGCTTGGTCCTCTTCCTTCTTGGCCGCCGGCAGAGGAAGATTGAAAATGCAGCTTCTGTAGAGTTCCTGACCGAGAAGATCTCAGGTTAGATGTTTCACACGCAGATCCTGGGGGTTCCCAGCCGCACCCCAAACGCGTGTTGGACAGTGCAGAGCCGGAGTGAACAGAGTTCCACAGGGACCGGTTCCTGGTCCTCGCGAGGAACCACGGGAAGACTTGCTGGATCACGGTGACTCGGCGGATTCTCCATCCTGACGGGAAAACCCGGAAAACCGGTTCCAGTGCAACCACAGCACCAACCGCACAATGGCCGGATCACCTTACAAAATGGCGGCGGGTCCACAGATACAACCTTGCAGCATGAGAGTGAATTTAAAATTCCCGCTTTTTGTCTGGATGTAGTAATAAGTGGCACTTTTAATTTTTTTAAGAATAAAATCAACACACGAAAATAAAATGAAAAAGTTGCTTCTCAGCGCGTAATGTGATATATTTTGGTGGGATATAATATACAGGGTGAACGAAGCATTGCATGTTTATAATGGATGCGTCACCGATGACTTACTGTAACCTATCGGCACGGCCCGTGACCCGCTTCCCTCTATAAACACGCGCCGGAGTTCCGCCTCTTACGTAACAATGGCCGCCTGCCATATTGCCATTAAGAGGAGCCCTCATTATGCTGCCGCCGGCTCTTTACACGGAGACAAACAAAGCGCCCCGGTTCTGTGGCCCCTGCGGTCGCAACGCGGGGTCAGAGGTCGTCCACCTGCGCACACACTGCCGAGGTCTGTATGAAAACAAGCACTATGACGCACGCAAAGCCCATTTCCGAACTTTTTTTTTCTTTAATATACAACAGGGGCAGAGTGCAGAGGCCCTTAAAAACACTGAGAGAATAAATATCGATCCATAGCCTTCAATAAGAAACGGCACAAAATGTACAATTTGACTGATATGTCTGTAAAACAGCTCCACAGACCCGTATATAAAGCAGCTCCATCTTCATTTTACTTTTCAACAGTCTGGTGCTCAGAGATCCTCGTGATTTGGCGCCGTGTTCGTGGAGATGTGGAAAAAGAAAGTACCGGAGACCAATCAGAGAGCTAATCCCCGCCCCCCGCCCCGCCCCCTGAGCGACGGCTACTTTAGGACTGGCGTCCTGGGCTCATGCAGACACACACTGTTCACACACAGCTGTTTTTGTTCATCATGCAGCAGAGGCAACTTGGCATGCAGAGAAGACCATGCAGAAGGGAAGCTGTTTGTTGGGGTGTGTGTGTGTGTGTGTGTGTGTGTTTATAAGACAGGGGAGGTGGGCTATGAGTGTGTGTGCTGCAGGATTTCAGCACCTTTGGCCACACTGGTATCACCTCTGGTGTTGTGGAAGAACAAAAATTCCTGACTGAACATCAGCGTCACACACACTTCACACACACACACACACACACACACACACGTGATGGTCAACCTGGTCTGAAGTGTCTGCACTTCACCTCCAACAGGAAATGCGTGGCTCGATGAGAGGTCAAAGTTCACCAGGAAATGTGTGTAGAATCCGTCCCATCCTGCTGGGATATTGCGTCAATGCTGACGCCAAGCAGAGACGCGCACACACACACACACACACACACACACACAGACGTAAATCTTCAGAGCAAAAGCTCAAGTTACTGTAAATATGTGGGGTGCCTGACAGAACAATGAGACTCAATCCACCGTCGTCAGCAGCACTTAATGTAAATACACACACACACACACACGTTCTCATAACCTCCTTCACACACGTCCACACACGTGCTCACAGTTCTATTCCTCAGTGCTACAGAGCCCCGCCCTACTTACAAATATGAAACCAGGTGACGACATAATAATAATCAACCGAGTATCAAAAGTAACATGAATGAGCATAAAAATGACATACTGGACGTATGCATGTAAACACGATTGTACCGATGCATTACAATATAAGGACACACACACACTCGCACACACACTTAGTACAGCGCTGAGTTGTGCTGATATGTTACACCTGATTGTTACCATGGCAACATAAGAGAGGAAGATTCAAGTGTTGTTTGGACATCAGATGCATACATTTACACACACGTTCTTCATACATTCCCTTTGGGTGTAAACCCGCCTCTTCACCCAGGAAAACTCCCCTGTCAGTCACACCTCAGTCGGCATGGCAACACCCGATGAAGGGAGGTGGAGTTTGCAGGTGTTGGGGCTGGACGAAGATGCCGTGGTTTGTGTGTAAGTCTGCGTGTGTGAGCTGAGCAGGTAGCTGCTGGTCGTCCGCACACACGGGCTCACGCGGTGGTCGTCGCCCGAGAAACCGGGTTTAGCCCCGCCTCTGCTGCTGTGGCGCTGCCTCTCCAGGAAGTAGGTGAGCATCTGACCTTTGCCCTTAACCGTGACCTTTCCCCGACACACAAACTCGTACTTCCCCCGCAGCAGACGGTACACGTCCTCCGTGACCTGTGGGTCAAAGGTCGCCACGTTTATTGAACAGAAGTGTGTGTGTGTGCTCACACGCGGTTGTGTTACCTGTATTTTGCCCTGTTGTCCAGTTGTGTCCATCCTGCTGGCCACGTTGACTGTGTTCCCCCAGATGTCATACTGCGGTCTACGAGCGCCAATCACACCGGCGACCACCGGACCCACGTTTATACCTGATCAAGAGATCCATCAATCATTTTCCAGACAAGTTGCTTTCTTTTTTGGTCAAAAAATATGATGTGGCAAGGGGTATCAGTGCTTCATTCCATATTCTGCAGGAATGTAGAGGAACTTGACGAATGGAATAATTCCGTCTCTAATCATTATTTCATTCACTCTGGAGGCCTGCAGCTCTTTACTTTACTTGGCACCAGCAATGGCTCTTACCAACTCTGAGAACAAAGCTGTTGTACGACTGGTAGTTTATGGCCTCCAGAACACTGAACATCTCCACGGCGAAGTCCGCGACGGTGCTCAGGTGCTCCGAGATCCCCTTCTTGACCTGGGAGACGGTGGTGGGCACCAGGCCCACAGCAGCCATGTATGTGCTGCCGATGGTTTTAATCTTCTCGATGTCCCCGTAGCATTCCTTATCCATCAGCTGGCCACAGACACACACACACAGAAAACATGGGGTGAAAAGAGCAGGCAGGTGCATGATGGGAAACACAGTTACACAGCCACTGTTGTCAGAGTGTGTGTTCGATGAGAGGATATGATGCTCTAAGATGCATGCATGTGACCAATTTTCAAACAAAATATATGAAAGTAATACAAAAGCTCATATTTAATGAATATTTTGGTGTTTCTGATGTCATGTTAGAAGACGCGGACCTCGTCGAAGTCTGCAATGATCTCGTTCAGCAGACGGAGACACTCCACACCCATGTTGTTGCCGTCCAGCTCGATGTAGAAGTCATTGAAGTTGGGGATGGAGGCGAAGAGAACCCCCACCTGGGCGTAGGACTGGTAGTACAGGTCCTGGACCGGGGAAAATGAGAACAGAGAGAACCTGACACTGGGATCCCGACCGAGAATTCAATACAGGCAGACACACACACACACACACACACACACACGGGCTTCCGAACCAAACTGCAGTTCCGGGAAATGATGCTTGATGGAACTAAAATATCAATAATATGTATATTGAGGCATCATAATAATATAACAAAACACAATGTAATTCAAATCCTGCGTGTGTCTGTAATGTGTGTAACAGTAAATGTCCTCACAAAACCTCACAGTCTCGAGTTGGTGAGGTCAACCACACACTTAGGGTCAATTCCGGCAGAGAGGCCACTGATGCATGTTCCTGGGGCTTGACTAGATCTAAAAATGGGCGTGTGTGTGTGTGTGTGTGTGTGTGTTACACGCTTCCCTTTTCCACTGTTTAGTAAACACTCGGTGGAGGATGTCTGTGGGCTACCGGATGTCTGGTGACACCATTTCCAGAAAGTGATTACATTGCACTATATAACACACATTTACAAGAAAAGAACACAACTCCACCACTACACACACACACAATGTATTTGCTGCAAAGTTTATTCACTTATTGAACCCACAGTTTATGAAAAGGTGAGTAAAACCACGCCCGTCCTAAAGCTGAAACACCCTTGCAGTGGAAGGTCACTAATGGGGGGGTGTGCTGTGCTGTCGTCACGGCAACTCACCATGTTGCGGGGGTTGGACAGCAGGAAGTGCTGAGCGACGTGAGCTGGGAGGAGGTTGAACAGAATCCGCTTATTATCCAGTTTCACCTTCTCCATTTCATCCCGCTCCTCCTCGGCCTAATGTGCAAAACACACGGCGGCACGCGCAACTGAGCATTTACAGCATTTACCAGACGCCCTCATCCAGAGCGACTTACAATCAGTAGTTACAGGGACAGTCCCCCCCCAGAACAATTTAGGGTTAAGTGTCCTGCTCAGGGACACGATGGTAGTAAGTGGGGTTTGAACCTGGGTCTTCTGGTTCATAGTCGAGTGTGTTACCCACTAGGCCACTACCACCCTGAGCACACATGCCAATACGAGCACACACATATTTAAACATACACTGAGCGGCAAACTGCCGTGTGCACGCACACACACACACACACACACAGTTGAATGTGTACACACATGTACGGACACACAAGTTTACACACGTTCACAGGTCCGTTCTGCCCAGTCAGCATCAGAGAGGAAATGAATAAGCTGCAGGACTGGAGACCACCACTAGAGGGAATCAGCGCCGCAGGAACATTTTCACAGTTCTGGTCAAGTCGTCTCTCATCTACTGTCATCTCGGCAACATGAAAACATGCCTGTTCACTTAAGCTGTTAGCTAAAGTAATTTAATGTAATTCAATGTAAATGCAAATTTTGTTAAAAGTAAGATATATTTGACTCCAAAATGTAAATACTAGTCCTCCAGAAGTAAGAGCACATTATCTACTATAAAATCTTCTATAAAATACATAGATTTCTGGAGTGGCGCATTAGGGAGGGATTGCACCATGAGTGGGCAGTGGTGGCCTAGCTGTTAAGGAAGTGGCCCCGTAATCAGAAGGTTGCCGGTTCGAATCCCGATCTGCCAAGGTGCCACAGAGCAAAGCACCGTCCCCACACACTGCTCCCCGGGCGCCTGTCATGGTGCCCACTGCTCACTCAGGGTGATGGTTCAATACAGAGGACAAATTTCACTGTGTGCACCGTGTGCTGTGTATCACAAGTGACTTTCACTTCATAAGTGTAGGTGAGGTGGAAAGGTCTAAAAGTCCATCTATGTTCACTCCAAAAAATTATTTGTTGGGTTAACTTAATTCAACTATGACACCTATTTCCACACATCCGATCCGATTT
Organism: Denticeps clupeoides; assembly: GCF_900700375.1. Taxonomy (NCBI): domain Eukaryota; kingdom Metazoa; phylum Chordata; class Actinopteri; order Clupeiformes; family Denticipitidae; genus Denticeps; species Denticeps clupeoides. The sequence continues at coordinate 19,522,239 of NC_041725.1, read as the reverse complement.
TCCGCCCTTAGTTTCAAATAGCATTATTAAAATGTGTGCAAATAGGTGTCATAATTGAATTAAGTTAACCCAAGAAATATTTTCTTTTGAGTGAAGGCAGGTCCAACTTGGTCCAACGTGGTCTCTCACTGTCCATCGATCAGGGATTTTACCCGTTTGGTTGGAAAACACCGGTCTCATTCACACAGGACAACCGCGCTGACCTGAGCGGCCCAGAGGTAGTCCAGACGCAGTTTGAGGTCCAGCTGCCTGCAGTGCAGAGCCATCGCCCCGAAAACCAACACGGACAACAGAGGGTCATAACCCCGTCCCTGAAACACGGCACTGGATAAACACACACAGAGCACCATTAACACTCCACCCATCACACACACGCTGCGCAGAGCTCAGAACTCACCTGAAGGTGGGGTGGTAGCCGCTGGTTTCCATGGCAATGATGTAGAGCACGGTGAATAAGAAGAGCAGGAGGATCTTGGGGAGCGACGGCACACTCAGGAAGAGGGTGACGCTCAGCGGGGAGCAGACGCACGTCAGGAACGCGTACTGCACACTGTCACACATGCCGCCGACACACGTCCTGTTGCCCCCGGCAACCACCGCCATAATGATGGTGGAGTTCTCCTCCCTGGACCACAGCAAACTGACCACCTGCAGAACACACCGTTACACACACACTGTGAGGGCCGTGTAATAAGTGTGTTACAAATGCATTATAAATGTGTAACTACCGCTGCGTAACAAAACTTTCCTACGTCCTAGTCTAATTGTTTTTCTTTTTTCTAAAGCTCTGACTAGACTAGAGACACTGTTCACATTTTACTGAAGGTTTTATTTGCTACCTATCTTACAGACTCAAACTTCGACATTACATATATATTGTACAGCATTTACCAAACTTACAATCAGTAGGTACAGGGACAGTCCCCCCCTGGAGACACTCAGGGTTAAGTGTCCTCAGGGACACAATGGTAAATACTTACTTACTATGGGTGGTAGTAGCCTAGTGGGTAACACACTCGCCTATGAACCAGAAGACCCGGGTCCCTGTAACTACTGATTGTACATCGCTCTGGATAAGGGCGTCTGATAAATGCTGTAAATGTAAATGTTACCTGGGACTTTGTGGTCTTCTGGTTTATAGGCGGGTGTGTTACCCGACAGGCTAATACCACATCAGACTCCCGTTTCTCCCTTATTCTGAGGTAAAATGAGTTTTTTATATATTAATATCCCAAATTATGTTATTAGAAAAACAGAAGGTTAAATGTTTATACCCCTGATCATCGATCAGCAACTTAATGAATATATTTTTAGATTTTCTTTAAGAAATGATAGTGAATTTTTGTCATTGTGATAGACACCGTGACACGGTGACATGTGTCCTCTGTATTTAACCATCATTTACATTTACATTTATAGCATTTATCAGACGCCCTTATCCAGAGCGATTTACAATCAATGTTACTTGTGAGCACCACGGGTCTGAAAGTAACGAAATTTCAATTCTCTGCATGTCCTGTACATGTGGCAGAATTGACAATAAAGCTGACTTTGACTTTGACAATCAGATTACAACTCAGGGTTAAGTGTCTTGCTCAGGGACACAATGGTAGTCAGTGGGATTTGAACCCGGGTCTTCTGGTTCATAGGCGAGTGTGTTATCCACTAGGCTACTACCACCCATCACCCTTAGTGACAGTGGGCACCATGTCACCATGGAGCAGAGTGTGGGGACGGTGCTTTGCTCAGTGGCACCTTGGCGGCTCAGGATTTGAACCTGCAACCTTTCGGTTACGAGTCCACGTCCTTACCTGCTAGGCCACCACTGCCCCGAATCTGTGGACGGTTTGATTTGATCCACTGCATCACCACACTGCCACTTAACAAATTCTCCATCCAGGCTGAATCCAGACATCACAGGATTGACGGGAAGAGAGATCATCCCACACAAAGCCGCCGAAATTATTATTATTCATAGACTGACATTTAAACACGCGCACACACCCACCGCACAACTCTGCGTAACCGCGTAGCTGAGCAGAACCAGGAAGCAGCACAGGAGGGTCCTGATGCGGAGGGTCAGGCAGTCGGGGGCACACTGCAGAGAGAGAGAGGGGAGAGAATTACACACAGTGAGTGTGTGGCAGTGTCTGTGTCGCTCATTGTGTGTCCGTTGTGTGTGTGTGTGTTCCAACTGTGAGGAGACCATGATGAACATTTGGACGGTGTGGGTGTGTGAATGTGAGCGTGTGAAAGCAATAAATGCAGATTAACTAATAAAAATACTTAATATACTGATATTAATAGACCAGCGTGACTGTTTACAAGTGTGTGTGTGTGTGTGTGTTTGTGTGTTACCTGGACATAAGCTATGTGAAGGTACATCACACAGCTCAAGTGGAAACAGATGCTAAGAACCAAAAGAATAACAACAACCAGGTTCCTATACAGACAGAGAGACAGACACGCAGATAAAAAAAATCATCTTCAGGCCAAGATTCAAAATCGTGTGATGATCCAGAATATCACTTCCACTCAAATGAATTATTCATATGTGAGTTATACTAAATACAGAATGTATTGAATATGTATGTGAGAGAGAGAGAGAGAGAGAGAGAGTGTGTGTGTGTGTGTGTGTATAAACGTACCCTGGCATTAAAAGAAGGTAGATCAGTCCAAACACCGCGGAGAGGACCAGAGAGAGACCCACAGAATAGATGAAGCTATCGTCGCACACCTGCTGGTACTGTTGGCAGGGCACGAACACACACACACACACACACACAGAAAAGTGTGAACTTTAATTTGTTCTATCATCCTGCAATTCTTTGTTGGTTTCACTAATTTGCATTTTAGCAGAAAATAAAGTGTCTGTGAGCGTATAAATCACAGCGTGTGTGTGTGTGTGTGTGTGTGTGTGTGTGAGTTCACCTTTCTCTCCCTCTCGGAGTCTCTGTAGGTCAGCGTGACGAAGTTCAGGTGTGTGTGTGTGTGCGTGTCCGTTTCACGCGCTTCAATCAGACGGCCGATGTAGCGGTTCACGCGCATTTCTGGCGAGTTCTGGACCACGCCCACAGAGAACGACGTCCGGCTACGCAGCTTCTCAGAGGCGGTGCGCAGCGCCCGTCTCTGAAACACACACAGACGCCAACGTCAACCCGCATTTCCTCACGCTGAACTCTGAAAGATGGTGGCACAGTTCACTCTTCTTCAGCATTCGTTCATTGATTGATTTGCACACACACACACACACACACACACACACACACACACACACCTTGTCATCATCCTCGCAGGTGAGCACGTTGGAGAAGGGGATCTCAGCTTTGAACATCTTCCTGCAGTGCATGAGCTGCACCAGCAGACAGCAGACGGTCTTGAAGCGCATCCGCTTGGCTGGTTTTATATCAGACAGAATCAGGCCAGGGAAGATCTGAGGGACGGAGACACATGGAGAGACACAGACAGAGACAGACGGGGAGACAGAAAAAAGGACAGAAGGGAACAGGGGTAGAAAAGGAAATCTTAAAATGCAGTTTAACTCCAGACATATGACAAAAGGTGTGTGTTGCTATAAAAATGTGTCCGCGTAAGTGTGTGTGTGCATGTTAAAGTGTGCAAGTCACCTTCCGTCGGTGGGAGGGGACGATGAAGAACGTTTGAATGGCGTGTTTGTTGAGGTAGGCGTGTCTCTCGTGGCCCCGCCCCGGCTCCACCTCATAGTCGCCATTAAGACACTCCAGTGTTGCCTGGGTGATGTGCACTTTCCTGCGTGTGAAAGGAATAAAGTAAACTGTAACTGCAGTTTTGTGAAAAGTGTGTAATGTGTGTGTAGTGTGTAACATGTGGGTAGTGTGTTGTGTAAGAAGTGTGAGTTGTGTGTAACGTGTGAGTAGTGTGTTGTGTAAGAAGTGTGTAATGTGTGTAGTGTCTAACCTGTGAGTAGTGTTGTGTGTGAAAAGTGTGTAATAAGTGAGCAGTGTGTTGTGTAAGAAGTGTGTAGTGTGTGACATGTGAGTAGTGTGTTGTGTAAGAAGTGTGTAATGTGTGTAACCTGTGAGTAGTGTGTAAAGTGTGAGTAGTGTGTTGTGTGTGAGTAGTGTGTTGTGTAAGAAGTGTGTGTAGTGTGTAACCTGTGAGTAAGGTGTTGTGTGTATGAAAAGTGTGTAACGTGTGAGTAGTGTGTTGTGTGTGTGTAACGTGTGAGTAGTGTGTTGTGTAAGAAGTGTGTGTAGTGTGTAACCTGTGAGTAAGGTGTTGTGTGTATGAAAAGTGTGTCATGTGTGAGTAGTGTGTTGTGTAAGAAGTGTGTGTAGTGTTTAACGTGTGAGTAGGGTGTTGTGTGTGAAAAGTGTGTAACGTGTGAGTAGTGTGTTGTGTGTGTAACGTGTGAGTAGTGTGTTGTGTAAGAAGTGTGTGTAGTGTGTAACCTGTGAGTAAGGTGTTGTGTGTATGAAAAGTGTGTCATGTGTGAGTAGTGTGTTGTGTAAGAAGTGTGTGTAGTGTTTAACGTGTGAGTAGGGTGTTGTGTGTGAAAAGTGTGTAACGTGTGAGTAGTGTGTTGTGTGTGTAACGTGTGAGTAGTGTGTTGTGTAAGAAGTGTGTGTAGTGTGTTGTGTGTGTAACGTAAGTGGTAGTAGCCTAGTGGGTAACACACTCGCCTATGAACCAGAAGACCCGGGTTCGAATCCCACTTACTACCATCGTGTCCCTCAGCAAGACACTTAACCCTGAGTGTCTCCAGGGGGGGACTGTCCCTGTCACTACTGATTGTAAGTCGCTCTGGATAAGGGCGTCTGGTAAATGCTGTAAATGTAACGTGTGAGTAGTGTGTTGTGTAAGAAGTGTGTGTAGTGTCTTGTGTGTGTAACGTGTGAGTAGTGTGTTGTGTAAGAACACAACAGTGTGTAGTGTGTAACGTGTGAGGTAACTCACCCAGGTAGGCCTCCTGCCTCCATCACGTTGGCCAGTGTGACATCATTGGACCAGACATCGTACTGCCACTTCCTCAAACCCAGAACCCCACACAGCACGCGACCCGTGTGCAGCCCAACACGCATGTTCAGGTCCACCTCAGTCGCCTCGGCAACCGACCTGAACACGACTCTGAGTAAATACACACGCTCGACAGTCATGCTCACCCAGATGAACACACAAACTCACGTGATGGTGTCGATCATGTCCAACCCCATCTCCACACAGCAGTGGGCGTGGTCAGCTTTAGGCTGAGTAAGGCCGCTCACGCAGTAGTAACAGTCTCCAAGTATCTTAATCCTGCGGCAGTGGTTTTCCTGACACACACACACACACGCACGTGCATACACACATTAGCTCCTCAAAGTCAAGTGATTGTCATTGTGAAACACTGCAGCACAGCACACGGTGCACACAGTGAAACGTGTCCTCTGTATTTAACCATCACCCTTGGTGAGCAGTGGGCACCATGACAGGCGCCCGGGGGGCAGCGTCTTCATCAAGGGGACCTCGGTGGCACCTTGGCGGATCAGGATTCGAACCGGCAACCTTCCAGTTACGAGTCCATTTCCTTACCCGCTGGGCCACCACGGCCCAGATCTTGTAATCTCAATAAAAGAGATTTCATAACTGATACCTGTGTGGTGAAACAATCTCCCTCTCTCTCTGCCACACACACTCACACTCACAGTGGCAAGCTCATCAAACTTTCCAAAAAGTTCGTTGAGAAGCTTGACAAGCTCCTGAGCAGTGCACTGAGACGCCAACCCGGTAAATCCGACGATATCAGCGAACAGGATGCTGGGGGGAGAGAGAGAGAGAGAGAGATGTTCTCAAATGTTCACCAAAGTTCCAAAAGTTCAGGCTCATTTCTCATAACGCAGCAGGTGACATCATGGACTCAACATGCCAAGAACATTCACTTTTTAACAAACGCAGCCATGAAGTGATGGAGAAATGTTTGATCTGCTCTTCCCACCTGGTCGGAGGACCATATCAAATAAAAAAGGTTCTTCAAGAAGCACAAACCAGATCATTGCCGGTGGTCTTTGTAGAACTACAACTAGCACCTTAAGGACCTCAAGCTCAGTCAGTTCTCTGGTTTGTGCTTCTGATTGTGTGAATAAACCTCCCACTACCTGACATTGTCATGGCGCTGGATGTAGATCTTGTGGAAGATTCTTTCAGGAGGCTTCAGGAAGTCCTCCTTCATTTCCATGGCAACATTTCTCGGCAACAGGCTCATGAGAAGGCGTTCCTGAAGGAGAATAAATACCATGAGTGAATGAGGGATGTTACAGCATCTACGACCATCAGCAAAAAGGTCTTCTGGAGGATCTGGAGGATCTTCCTCAAGTTCCTCAGAAGGTTCCTTCACCTAATCATAAACATTCAATAATTTTTTTTTTTTACATTTGAAAGTGACGTGACGGTCAGTGTGAAACACTGCCGCACAGCACACGGTGTCACCGTGAAACGTGTCCTCTGTATTTAACCATCACCCTTGGTGAGCAGTGGGGACCATGACAGTGGCACCTTGGCGGTTCGGGACTCTAAACCGCCAGACCCATGATGCTCATAACGATGGTCATAAGGGGTCAGAAGATGGTTCATGGTTCAGAATTCTGGTTTCTTCCTACAGCGAGGTGTCCGTAGGTGCAGAAGTTCTTTTCTGAGGCAGTTCGCTGCATCGGAGCTGGTTGGCATGGCGAATGTAGACGTTGCTGTGGAGATGAGCGTGTTCGGCCGCTCCGGTTTAAAGCGTGACACACGCACACGCGTGGACACCAACAACACAAGACTCCTGCCGTGAACGCCGCCGTCCTCTCACCCACACAACACAGCTCAGCGACACACACGTTCTCTCGGCGGTGAGCGTCCGCGGTGATCGCCCGGCACGCTAACGTCACCGGGGCTGGGAGCAGATCTGGCACAAAAGCGCCCGTCACCGTATATTTCCCCATATCGACCAAATGATGAGCTCATCGTCGTAAACCAGTTCACTAACCCATGGAATGTCGCGCCGTTACAATAACCAGCAATGGATTCACCGAGTGTACATGAACTTGGATGGTGGGAGGGAACCGGGGAACCCGGAGGAGACCCGCACGGAGAGAGCATGAATGCGTTATTCGAACGCACAACCTCGGAGGTGTGAGGCCACAACGCTGGCCGCGGCTTCACCGGTTATGGTAAATGGTGGCGATGGGGCCACTACAACATGGCCAGGTGTGCTCACGGTGGCAGCTGCTGAAGCCGGAGTTAGAGACATAAGAGGTCCCCTGACATGAAAATGTGACTTTGTGAGATGATCCATGGTCCTTCAGTGGCTAGAAATGGCGGTCGGTGTAAAGAACGTTTTGGTCGTTCTGCTTCACCGTACAGAGAGCGGCAGCTCAGACGGTCGGATCTGGCATTTGTCCCCCTTATGACGTCATAAGGGGAAAGGTCACCTCCCGTTTCTCATGCCCCGCCCCTAAAACATGATCTCCACCGACCGTCATGGCTTCCCAACGTGCGAAACGTTGCAGTCGCTCGAGCACAAACTGAAGAACCGGCGGGTCCGTTTTATTTTAACTGGAAAAACGGCGACACGACTTCCTGTTTTCCAACAGGAATTCCTGAATCCCTTCCATCGACATCCTCCTACGCTCCAGAAGCCGTCTCAGCTCAGATACAACTCTGGTGGGTGAGCCACGTCATACGGAGCCCGGAATATCGCCCACCTCGTCCCCTCCACCGAGAGGGACTCAAATGCAAGAAATAAAAATGGTTCTTCATCTTCCCAACGTAACTGTGAATAGTTCAGGACGGGAAAATTTTTCTGGAATCACAGTGAAAGTGTCCGTAATGTTGATGTTGATGTGCAGAGACGTTCTAGAACTAACGAATTATCTCGTGGCGCAACGGTAGCACGTCTGACTCCAGATCAGAAGGTTGCGTGTTCAAAGCACGTCATTATATCCTATCATTAGGGCGGTGGTGGCCTAGCAGTTAAGGAAGCGGCCCCGTAATAAGAAGGTTGCCGGTTCGAATCCCGATCTGCCAAGGTGCCACTGAGCAAAGCACCGTCCCCACACACTGCTCCCCGGGCGCCTGTCATGGTGCCCACTGCTCACTCAGGGTGATGGTTAAATGCAGAGGACAAATTTCACTGTGTGCACCGTGCGCTGTGCTCCTGTGTATCACGTGTGACAATCACTTCACTTTTTTTTTTTTTTTTGAATGATCTCCTACAAGCAGCCGTCTACAGATGGAGATCAATATCGGCCTGGCGGGAAAGGAAGCGGACCCGTAATTCGGAAGGTTGCGGGTTCGAGTCCCGAGCCGCCAAGGTTCTGCCGAGGTCCCCTTGATGAAGGTCCCGTCCCCACACACTGCTCCCCGGTCGCCTGTCATGGTGCCCACTGCTCACCAAGGGTGACGGTTAAATACCGAGGACACGTGTCACTTCACTTCCACGGTGAGAAGAGTCTCTTCTAGGAGACGTTCCGCCGGACGTCACCTGTTTCTCGTTCTCGTCCTCCAGCATGAGCCTCTGCTGGATGCAGTCTCTGGCGCGCAGGAAGCTCCGCCTCTGGCTGCACTCGGCACGGACGCGCACGAACACGCAGCTGACGTTCACCGCGACCAGGAGGAGCGCGTTCGCCCAAACCTGCCGGAGAGTTATTGATCAGGAGCCGTGCTAATCACAAACCGATCACCTGCGGAACTTAACGATTATATCGTCCGCGCAGCTTTACACACCCACCGCGACGCCGCCATTAACACAGAAAACGTTCCAGTATCACCGCAGGTGCTTAACGGTACGTCCCATTTACATTCACCGCGTTTACCGACCAGCCTTATACAGAGCGACTTACTGTCAGTAGTGACAGGGACAGTCCCCCCCTGGAGACACTCAGGGTTAAGTGTCCTGCTCAGGGACACGATGGTAGTAAGTGGGGTTCGAACCCGGGTCTTTTGGTTCATAGGCGAGTGTGTTACCCGCTAGGCTACTAGCACCCTAAATGCTTGTCCCTCGTCAGGACAGTGGAATCGAACTTGTCAATTCTACAGACTGTCTACCTGGCTACTAGGGTGGTAGTAGCCTAGTGAGTAACACACTCGCCTGTGAACCAGAAGACCCAGGTTCAAACCCCACTTACTACCATCGTGTCCCTGAGCAGGACACTTAGCCCTGAGTGTCTCCAGGGGGGGACTGTCCCTGTAACTACTGATTGTAAGTTGCTCTGGATAAGGGCGCGTGGTGAATGCTGGAAATGGACATGGGGACGCTCACAGACACCGGGGACCTCACCGTTCTCCAGACTCCTTCCGTCCACCTCGCCGCCGTGGCGGTCAGGACCAGGTGGGCCACGGCGACCGCCGCGCCGAACACGCCCGCCAACGCGGCCTGGACGGGCAGCAGCGAGTAGGCGACGAAGGTGACGAGCGCCAGCTGCCACACGCCCCGCTCGGGGCCCTCGCCCGGGCCCCGCCCCGCCGGCAGCGGGCAGCAGAGCAGCGCGAAGGTGAAGCTGAAGAGCAGCGTGAGCCGGGCGACCTGCTGCAGCTGCGTGGCCTGCAGCTCGCGCACGTTGGCCACGATGAAGAGCGAGGCGAAGACCACGCAGTGCACGGCGTGGGAGCCCACCGGCACGCTCAGGCTGGCGCCAGCGGGACAGCAGCTCGGCCGCCGCCAGGGCATGGCCGCCGCGATCAGCAGCAGACAGCGCCTGCAGCGCCGACGTCTGCTCCAGCCGCAGGTTGTAGGCAGCGACGGAACAGCGACTCCAGCTCCGGACAGCGGAACCGGCAACCGGCCCGGGCCGGACCCCGGACTCCGTGGAGGCAGAACTTCCTCCA
>NC_041725.1:19456145-19508645 GCF_900700375.1 Denticeps clupeoides | reverse complement strand
CACCATTAATTCCACACGTGGCTTAGTTCTGTTCACAGCACAGTTGTATTTATAGGGTTTTGCATCTGTGAGACTGGAAGTGTGTGTGATGCGGGGAGGAGAGTGTGTGTGTGTGTGTGTGTGTGCACTACATTTACTTTTTCCATCTCTGACATGTCCAGACCACAGAAAACACTATGATTGGTGTTAAATTACTACTGAATGTGTGTGTTTGTGTGTGTGTGGGTGTTAGATAGGTGTGTATTTTTGTTAATAGACAGAAAATAGACTAGGTTAGTTCTCAACATCCGCACACACACACACATCCCTATTTAATGTCACACTACAGACTACAGCTCTGCCCCAGGGTGTGTGTGTGTGTGTGTGTGTGTGTGTGTGCGTGTGTGTGTGTTTTAGCTGGTAAGGGGGCTCTGTTGTGACAGGGGTGTCAAACACACTCACGCCTCTTGCTCTACACTAAACATGTCTGCTGACAGCCACTGCAAGAACACACTCTCGCACACACACTTACACGCATGCACAGTGGAATTAAGAGGAAAGGTGACCCTGTTACACAAGAACACACACACACACACACACACAATCTCTCTAACATCATTGATTTTCTTTCCATTGTTAATCATTGGATCAGACTGATGCTGCAGTCTGTCACACACACACACACACACACACTGAAACAAGGCACAGAAAGGACGGAGGTGAAAGTGTGTCTTTTGGGGTCACTAAGCACGTTTGGGCAGCTGATGGTCATTCTGGTCACATGGACTCTGAAGCGTCCACTCACATTTTAATGACCTCTCTACACAACACGCCGAAACGTGCTCGCTTGTGCACATTTGTACATATTTTTGACGTGGTGCGAGTCCATCAGCACTGGCTATGTTGTCTCGGAGTAATATTGATTATCTGCACAGCGTTGGAGACATTGATCAGGAGCTTCGTCCTTGATCTGATTGATTACCATAAACAGGATATTGATGGGAAATTGATCCAGTGCTGCCGGTATTGATACTTCATTTAAAAAAAGAAATGTAAAGATGTTGTCTGACAACAGCGTTTATTCCCAAAGAAATTCTTTATTTCAGGGATAGTAAACAAAAACCAGACAAATTAACACTCAACATACAGAGTGAGTTGAGGCTAGAAACCGTTGTTCACGATATAAAATATGTTCTATTGAAAGTAATCACTGGGTAAAATGCCAGACGCCATCTTTTGCTTCCCTTTCCCTGAGTCTTACTCAGATGGAAGATGGTGCTGCTCCTCCCACCCGTGCTCAATGGATGAGGGACCTCGTGTCCTGTGTAAACCTCGAAAAGATGCACTACTCGATCAGTGATGCCAACAAAGAATTTCACAAGGTGTGGGGGCCTGGAGTATTCCTGGAGTCTCAGAATCCCACTATTAGTATCACCCAGTAAAGTTCCAGAAACGATATTGTCGCCTTGTTCTTTTTAATCAATCTGGCATGAGGACGGGGTTATTATTATGTGGAAATGTTGCTGGGTTTATTATCATTATTGTATTGAATATGACTAAATTGCCATTTTTCCTACAATACTCTACTGCAATGTTACCCGGTCTTTGTATGTAACTCTGACAGAATTGATTTACTTCCTGAGATCTTTTTATATTGTGTGCTTTGTATTTTATTTGCTGTCTTTCTCTTCAGAATCAGAATCAGAATCGTATTTATTGGCCAAGTAAGTACAAGCACATACAAGGAATTTGATTCGGGTAGACGGTGTCTCTCAAGTACAACAATAATGTGCGAGGACGTGTGTAAGTGTGCAAGTGTTATTGTACAAGTTGTGGAATTTGGTTGTACTGTTTATAAATAACTATATCTACTGAGTATAAATACATATGATATTATATTATATTATATTAAAGTGAATAAAAATATCTACATTTACAGCATCATCCAGAGCGACTTTGGTAGAACTCCCTCGTCTGGATCGCTAGAACCCGAACTGTAGACACCGTTCACATAACAGCTCAGAACCCGACCGCACTACGGAAGGAAGGTTGTTCCACCACCTCGTCTCCAAGACGAATGCTTTCCTTTCTCCCTGAGAGATGGTGGTGAGCAGTGCTGGAGGATCGGAGAGATGGAGGAGTGATGAGAGATCTGAAGAGAAAGTGACACAGCACCGCACACGGTGACACGGTGAAATGTGTCCTCTGTACCTAACCAGCATGACAGTCACATCGGCACGTGGTAGAAGACCCCGCTTCCCCATCTTCTTCTGAAGGTTTCTGGCTCTCTTCATGGGAGCAATGAAATCCATGATGGTCTGGTGCGTTGTGGGGAAATCTCGATGATGAAAACCTCGCTGATGGAGGATCTAATCAGAAGCCACTGAAAACTCAAATTTAGGTAACTTTATGTTAAGGAAAAAAATGGACTCATGTGGTCCACCTGTTGATGCATGTTAATAACACAACATTAATAACTCGAAGTGTTTTCTCCTCTGTGGCGAGACAACTGAACAATAGGAAAATTTTGAGTGAAACTTCCCATTCTGTTTATTTCCTTGATCTGATGCTCTTATCCAGGGTGGCTGACCATCAACAGTAACAACACGTGAGCTCCCATGTAAAGTACTGGTTGTAGAACATGTTGAGAACATCATCTACATGCATCTTTTATTTGAGCACCCTGGCTGAGCCAGATCTTCAGTAAATTCTTCATGTTCAAGACAGATCTCTTTACACTTGCCTGGCATGTTTGGTAAAGTTTTTTTTTTTGAGGTTTTGGCTACTGCGCTATATGCTATTAACAAAATTCCCTGACTTGACAGTCCCTGCCTGCAAATGATGCCTTTCCAGAAATTCCCCCATGCCGCAGTTCTTCTCTCGATTTGTGTGAAATGAGACTTGCGACTCGGCCTTCTCTTCTCTAATGAAACAGTTCATTTCTTTTTATTGTACAGTTAGTTTCATTAACAGTACAACAGTGCAGCGCTGAGGAGTGACGGGCGAGAAATAAGGAGGAATCATCTGACGGGTTCAGAGTCGCAGCGTTCAAGGGCCAAAGGGAGAGTGGATCCGCACGGGCCTTCAAAATGGAACCTGAACAAACAACACACACACACACACACACACACACACACACATGGGCACGTTCGTTTCACACTCGTTGGCGCTCGCATTTATCTGTGTGAATGTGCGCGTCTCACGTGAATCGGGCGGTGGCTGGCGTGTCCTCCATGTTGAATTCGGCCACAGGTGTTCCTCTGGCCGCCACCTGGGGAGCGAACATGGCCGCCGGGTAGACAACAGAGGAGGTACCGACCTACGCACGGGAGCACGGAGAAAGGAGAACGTTCCGCATCGTCCCAGCATCCACAGTACGGCGCGATGCACACTCACCACGAGACAAAGGTCACACGTGTCCAGCTCCCTCTCCACGGCCGCCAGGACGTCAGAATCGAGAGACTCTCCGAACCAAACCACATGGGGTCTCAGCAGCCCGTTACAGCCGGACCGCTCACACCTGAAACCGGCAGGATCCGCGGTCAGGGGAACTGGAGCGTGAACGTTTTCACACTCGTCTGCCTGGAGGCAGTTTCTGCACCGGCCACAGTCTGCTGCCCTCTGGTGGTCCGCGGGTACCAACGCAGATCTACCCTCATCGTCCGGTACCACGGACATTTACAGTCGGTAGCTACGGTTCTCTCCCTCACCAACATGCACACACACACACACACCTGGGGAGGTCTTCTGCAGGAATTCGGGCGTCTTCGGCTTTTGGATCTGGTGCACTGTGGACAGAAAGCACAACGAGAACATCTTGTGTGTCAGAGTGTGTGTGTGTGTGTGTGTGTGTGTGTGTGTTATTACCCCTTCCCCGACAATGCCGGGCATATTGGGCTCTTCAGATTTTCGGCCACATTCCCACACGACATACAGCGAGTCTTAAACAGGCTGCCTGGCGGGGGGGGGGACAAACACAACCAAATGACGACCAATCAGCTGCACCGATGCCGTCCTCGCAGCCAATCAGGAACGGCCCTGCTGGCGTCTCACCGTGAAGCTCCAGGAGGTTCTGGGTGCCGGCGCGGCGATGCAGCTGATCGACGTTCTGCGTGATGACGACCACCGAGCGACCCTGCGACAGACGCATGTCAGTGGGGCCTTTTACATGTGTACATTTAGCAGAACTCGGAGAACCGACCTTCACCACGGACCCAACGTTCCTGGAGATGCAGGTGACTCACGTACGGGTCATTACCGCCGGACCTCGGTTTCGGTTCGGGTAAAGAGACGGGTGGTTTTATTATTTATCTGCAGTGTCGCAGCAGGTCTGTTGGCGTTTTGCTGCTGTGTTATGTAGTGGGCGGAGCTGTAATTTACTTTAGGGGAACTTAATAAAGTTCTAGCTTCCCGCCTTTTAACCTAAAAGCACCAATGGGCAAAGGCCCTCCCTGTCACGTGACTGAATAAAAAAGCTCATTTTACATCCAATCACAGAGCAACTGCGATGCTTCACATGGACGCCATGATGGTTGGTGGAGATCATGTTTTAGGAGAGGGGCGGGAAACGGGAGGTAACCTTTCCCTTTATGATGTCATAAGGGGACAAATTCCAGATCCGACCTCTGTATGGTAAAGCTGAACGACCAAAACACTCTTTACACCTGTCGCCATTTCTAGCCACTGCAGGACCGTAGACAGGCTCGGGGAACTCGTATTAATGTCAAATCATCTCACAAAGTCACATTTTTATAATAGGGGACCTTTAATGTCCAATCACAGGACGAATTTCAAAACGAAGGTCAAAAGGGCACATTGGGTCGTGCAGGGTTGACCGAACGGTTCAGTGTTTCAGCGAGTACCGTTACACCCCCAGTCATTACCTGTTCTTTCAGTCGCGCCTCACACTCAGCTATGGCGATGTGGGCGGGGTTTGGGCTTTTACTGAGAACGAGCTCGCGGCGGTAGTGGTAGAACTCCCACACGAGAGACGGGGAACGGGAGAATGCAGAGGGCGTGGCTAAGTCCTGAGAGACAGAACAGACAGAGGGGAACATCTTCAAATTCTAATTCTAGTGCATCCAGCTGTAATTGTGTTTGTGTGTGTATGTGGTGTGTGTGTGTGTGTGTGTGTGTGTGTCTGTCTACCTGTGCCTGCCACTTCCTCCAGTATCCGCCTGCTCCTCTGAACGTGGGCACGCCGCTCTCAGCACTCACACCAGCACCAGTGATGATGGCGATGTGCTGCGCTTTAGAGAAGACCTTACGGAACTCTGCCAGGTCTACACACACACACACACACACATAAATATCACACAGATTTACATAAGCTCTGCCTTGCTGTGTGTGTGTGTTGCACCTGAACTGGGTCGTGACATCGCTGCGATCGTCCAGGGGACTCCTGCAAACCAACGAGGAGTCAGTCCTCTACAGGTCAACTGGCTGATAATCATCAGGAGTCACTTTTGAGCACACGCGCGTGCACACACACGTAACACACACACAAAAAAGTTCACATCCCACATACACACACAGAGAGAAAGAGAAAGAGAGAGTTATAGGTGCACTTACCTTTCAAATACGTTTTCAGATGGATGTGTGCTCACTCCCTGATCTACGCTTCTTTTAAAATCAAAGGGGGCGGGGCTGCGTGCAGACACGCCCACAAACAAACAAATCATAACTCGTGCAATTACACGTTGCTGTCTATTATAATAACATGCTTAATGCCTTCAATATTTTTACATTTACTGTATGTATATATATATATATATAATCTTTAAAGCTTCATCTGGCCGGTAAACATTGTAAGTGACATCATGGCGAGATGTAGAGGAACAGGGAGGCTGTTTGCTTTATTCCTAATCTGCTGCGGACGTGGAGGTCGCAGATAAAGATGAATAAAGGCGAATAAAGATTAATAAAGGCGGCTGCCGTGAGAAAGAGCGATAAAGCAAAAACAAAAGCGTACACGGAGCATGGCCGGAACACCGATAACGTCGTCATTACTCCGTCCACCGTTCTTCCATTTTAACCAAGCGTCACGAATAAAAGTACCCGGACGCAGAGTGTCTCGAGGTCCTTACCGGGGTGCTCGTCGGGAGGCGACCGTCAAAAGTGACACTTTCTCCGGGAAACGTCGCGCCGCCGGAAGGACGACGACGTCGGGTTGCCAGGTCTCTGGCGACACGTCAGTTTTAAAGAGCCAAGATCCAGGACCTTTGTTCATTTTTCACTCGGACGAACAAACTAATCATGTCCCGATGAGCCAATGTCAACAGAATCTATTCAGTTCTTGGTTCTCAGAAAAAACATCAGTGACCTGCACTTTACACGAAATTCGCATAATATCCGCAGTACTGGCAACAACGCTGACCTCGCCCATGGGGCTCAACCTTAACCAATCAGAGAAGCGAGTGGATGACGCGGGCTGAAATAGCTTCATTTCTGTACCGAACTCTAATTACGAAACTCATTAATAGATGCAGACAACTTGCTTAATTAAACACGTTTATGCATATAAAAGTTTGTAGTTGATTTGTCGTCAGAAAATGGCAAGGTGCTTAGATGCTGCTACGGTGCACCGGCTAAATCTCCGAATCATGCAACAAATCAGTCTACAGCAACACAGAAATAAAAGTAGTCCAAAAGTTAAAAGAGTGTAAAGTGAGAAGGACCATGAGAGGTCCTTATAATATTTCACCGCTCACTGAAAAAATTCAAAAACAAACAGAACTTTTTTTTTAATAAACATTTTAATTTTCATGTTTTTTTCCCCACAAAAGCACAAACATAAAAAAAGGATTTTATTTCTGTAAGGCAGTCTTTACTCCAGTTTCGTACATTGTTCATTCCAAAAGAGATTTGGTCTGTGATCACAATAACGTTAGGAAGTGTGAGTTTGGTTGCACGGAGGCAGTGTTGCGGGGATTACGGACTGAACACGGAACGCAGGAGTCCAGCCGTTTCCACCTGATGAACATCTGCAGATCTCCTCTCCTGGCACAAGATGGAATGATCAAAACACACACACACACACACACACGATGGAAACGGCTGAACCAGACAGACGATTTGCTACAGACAAGATTTTAAAAAAAAAACAAAAAAAACAGAGAAGTGAAATAAAATGATAAAAAAAACCTACAATAATTTAATTTGCGAGCACCACAGACCGGTGATTATTGATGTGTGTGTGTGTACACAGTGGTGAATAGATAAACAGGGTGGAGGTAAGAGCATACTGCATTATGGGGTTTAATATTAAATCCACGTTTGCACACACACCCAACCAGCGGCCAGCACCACGTCTCAGCTGAACAAGGCTGACGTTCAGCAAAAATACTGGAAACACCACTCAGATGTTACGGCCGTCACTGGTGGTGCTGGATCAAAATTCAGCCGTCGATATAAAATAAAAAAAAAACAACACAGATTTGTCTGAGACGCGACAAACCAATTAACGGAGACTCATAAGATTCCATCGCTGCAGCACATTCTCACGGCCAGAAAGGTGCAGTGAGGATGACCGTTTATACCCAGAAGGGGGAAAAAAAAAAAAAAAAAAAAAACACAGTTTACCTGAGAAAAGCGAAGGTAAATCAAAACGAAACATTTTAATGGCACCGCTGTGTGTGAGTGCACACACGTGCATGAGTAGAAAAGCAGAGAAGGCTTAAAGTCTGGAAAAGGTATAATGCCCACTGAAAGCATGTGTGTAAAAATGGTTTACAGCCCAAACCAATCAGAGGACATGGAGTGTGTGTGTGTGTGTGTGTGTGCGTGAGAGAGAGAGAGAGAGAGACGCCAGATGTCCACATTAAACCGTCTTCCTGGCAGTCAGAACCCTGACGATGCAGCCCACTCCACCGGCCGACAGCGCCTGAGCGAGAGAGACACACACACACAGGACGTTACCCGCCATGTTCCCACAGCTGGGGCAGGAAAGGGTCGCGACCCCTGACCTTCTCGTGCCACTGCAGCAGCACGGTGCTGCTGTTCTCAGACGGCCTCTCGAAGCCCTTGTAGATGTATTTCATGAGCAGGTCCACCGAGTTTTTGTCCAGCGACTGTACCGCCTTCTCGATGTCAGCGCTCTTAAATGAGCTGAGGACCTTCAGGACAAGACCCTCAGCGCGGTCCTGCAACACACACAATATATATTAAACATTTTATTTACCGCAATATCACTATTATTACAAGCTAGCGTACTGGTCTGAATATAACAGTCTAGAAAGTATGGGTATACAACCATATCAAATTAATTGTTTAATTAGACTGCAGCCCTCAGCCAATGAGAGGGAGCCGACCTCACCTTGACGTTCTGGTTCTTGGTGTTGATTGGTGGGTTCTTCAGGACGGCCTGCAGCGCTCCCATCAGACTCCCCGTACAAAAACGCATGTTAAGGAGAACCAAGACGTTCAACAATCATTCTGCAACCAGCATGATCGCTATATTAACGGTACAAGCCATAAATTAACTTTTAGTGAAAATCCTCCCAGCTTTGTTTGTGCACGCACACACACACTAAAATATATATATATATTTTTTACAATATTCATGAGGGATCTCGGTCTGAAGGCACCAGAGAAAGAGGAAGGAGAGCAGAAAGCGCATATGGACTAATAAGGAGTCCGAGCCGACTTCCTCCTCGGCAGGAAGTATGCAGAGAATCCGACTGACGGCAAGTCGGGGCAGGACATAAACGCTGAGGACCTCGCTCGGCTCTGATTGGCCAGATTCCCGTCATCGATGAGTCGCCGCAGCCGTCTGATTGGCCGGGCCTGTTGCATTTATCACCAGAAACCAGAGCGGCGGCAGAAGCTCGACTTTCTGACTTGCCGCGTGTTAAAACGAGTTTGCAGGAGACGCTGAAGGCCAGAGTGACCATCTCGACCAGCACTCCGCGGTCAGCTCTAGCTCCGAAGCTGCTCTATTTCCTCACCACGCCCTGCCCGGACCCTACGAGCTGCCCTCACTACAGGGTGGGGCTGGAAGGATATTGCCTGATGAGGGAGTCCACTTCTGCTTCGTCCGGCCCCATCTGGTTCTCGCCCCCATCTTCTTCATCCACGAACTTGTTCTCGTCGTACTCGTCCACGTCCACCTTCCGGAAGCGGTCCGACACGGTGTTCTTCGACATGCTGCGCGTCTCCCAGCGGGCGAAACCCTCCGCAGTCCGACTGAAAACCCCGAGCTGGTGCTGCTGCTGCTGCCGCCGCCGCTGCTGCTTCCTGCCTCCGTCTGCACCGCAGCTGTAGGCCGCCACTTCCGCGTACGGCGTGCGGCGGACAGCGCCCCCAGCGGCGCGGCGGCGCAGTGCAGCAGCACTCTTCCCTCCTTCCTTCTCTCTGTCAGTCGTGCACATCGGTGATATAGGGTGCATTAGAGGTGTATAGAAGACAAACCTGGAAAAAAGTGATGCTGGAGTACTGGTTACATAATTATTTTGTTGCTAAAAGTAATGTATTCAGAATACTTGAAATGCACATCTAAAACAAACATGAAGCCAAGTAGTACTTATCTATCTAAATAAAAATAATAACAATTCATGCACATCTTTAAGGCGAAAGACAGTTTCTGAATGCACATCTGTATTCACACATCTGTGCGCAGTTGTATGTGTAAATGGCCCCATAATTAGAAGGTTGCCGGTTCGAATCCCGATCCGCTGAGGTGCCACTGAGCAAAGTACTGTCCCCACACACTGGTCCCCGGGCACTTGTCATGGTGCCCACTACTCACCAAGGGTGACGATTAAATACAGAAAAGCAATTTCCTTTGGGATTAAAAAACGTTTATAATAAATACATTTATACTGACCACTGTGCACTTTAATTAAGGCATGAGATTCTGCACTTTAACGTGTCCATTTAAAAATATGACGCTAACACCACATGGAACAGTGTGGGCATGAATAAACGTCTTCAGCAAATCAGTCTCTTTATTCATCATCCAGTGAAGGAGCTGCAGCAGCAACACTTTTTAGACACTTGGGCACCTTCTCAACAGATTTATTGTTCTTTTCTTCCTTTTTCTATTTTAATGTCTGCCCCCCCCCCCCCTTTTTTTTTAACCCAAAGCCCTTTGAGATCAAGAGAAAGGGCAGTATGAATAAAAAAGTATTATTCTTATTCTTATTTAAAGAAATACTGCTGCAGTATTTCAACCCACACCAGGAGGTTTGTGAATATAAATCTGTGAAACAAAAGAACTGAGGCGATGCACCAACTCCTTTTCTCCAGCAGGAGGCGTACAAAGATGATCATTTGAGAAGAAGGGTGCGATTCCCCGCCCCACACGCGTACACGTGGGCTGTACGGTAGGGACCAGGCAGCTGATTCATTTTTCAGATCTGCCTGTCTGACCCCAGCGTCCCCCCTCGGCCCCACATCTGCCCTCTGTGACGTCCACAGACGACGGCTTTTTCCACCCCGCAGGCCCGGACTGCCGGAACTGAATTACGCAACCGCCCTGACTAATGGTCAGGGGGCTAAAACGGCACTTTCCATTTCTAGCGGGTAACTCACTCGCCTACGAACCAGAAGACCCGGGTTCAAACCCCACTTACTACCATCGTGTCCCTGAGCAGGACACTTGACCCTGAGTGTCTCCAGGGGGGGACTGTCCCTGTAACTACTGACTGTAAGTGGCTCTGGATAAGGGCGTCTGGTAAACGCTGTAAATGTACCACTGACGAGGAAGCTCTCCGAGCCAGAACCACTGACCGGGTCAGTGGTGGCCTAGCGGTTAAGGAAGCGGCCCCGTAATCAGAAGGTTGCCGGTTCAAACCCCGATCTGCCAAGGTGCCACTGAGCAAAGCACTGTCCCCACACACTGCTCCCCGGGCGCCTGTCATGGTGCCCACTGCTCACTCAGGGTGACGGGTTAAATGCAGAGGACACATTTCACTGTGTGCACCGTGTGCTGTGCTGCTGTGTATCACTTCACTTTGACCTGTCATGGTGCCCACTGATCAAATACAGAGGACATGTTTCATCCGTGACGCCGTGTGCTGTGCTGCAGTGTTTCTGCTGCTGATGATGAAGCCGTTCCTTTATCTGCCTGATGACGCGCCGAGTAGGCGTCCCCCAAACAAGACTAAGACTAAACACACACACACGCAAAACACTTTTTAGGCATAAATCCAGGACGCCCACAGATGCAAACAAGCCAGAAGTAGCTTTTGTCGACAACACACTCCTGAGTCACACACTCCTACACACACTCGCACTCGCAGAAGTAAATACGATTTACGGCGCAATCCTGTGTGTGTAATCTCGAAGAAACCATCAAAACAGGGGGAATCGTGAATGCACACTCGTGTGTGTGTGTGTGTGTTTAATGATTCCACCACCAGTCCTCCTACATATGGGAGGAGTGTGTGTGTGTGTGTGTGTGTGTGACTGGATACGAGGAATGCCGGATCACAGCAAGCTGGAACACATGAAAGTGAAGCGATTGTGAGACACTGCAGCACAGCACACGGTGACACGTGCCCTCTGTATTTAACCGTCACCCTCGGTGACAGGCGCCCGGGGAGCAGGTGTCTTGCTGGCTCGGGATTGGTCCCTACTGATAATGGGGTGAATAATGGGGTATAATTGATTAGTGTGGTAATGACGTCGCTTGCTGGTTTTCTAGTTGGTGCCGGTAGGGACCGTGGCCGCCTGATCTGAGAACAGCGCCGCTCCGGGTCCGGACGCTCCAAACACTCGTTGTCACTGTAGCTGCGTTCGTTTGTCGGGATTTGGACGGAAATTGATGGCAGTGTTGCACGCGGCGTTTATTTGATGCCATCAAAACGCTGAACGTTCAGTCCGTGCTCACACACGCCAGAAAATGAGGTCTTAACACTCATCTCACCAACGAATTCCAAAACCAATTCAAGTAAAACCAGCAAAGTGTCACATGTACACACACACACACGCACTCACACATACACACTAACACACACGACACGTACACACTAACATGCGCGCTCACACAACACACACACAATAACACACAACACGTACACACTAACACACACACTCACGCACAACATGTACACACTAACACACGCACACTCACACACAACACGTACACACTAACACACTCACGTACACACAAACACACGCACTCACACACAACACGTACACACTAACACACTCACGTACACACAAACACACGCACTCACACACAACACGTACACACTAACACACTCACGTACACACAAACACACGCACTCACACACCACACGTACACACTAACACACACTCACGTACACACACATGCACACTCACACACACACACACAACATGTACACACTAACACACACACGCACTCACACATGCTCACACCCGTACTTACTAACACACACACACACACAACACGTACACACTAACACACACACACACACACACACACACTAAAACTCACACACGATCACACATTCACACAACATGCGCAGACACACCCACACACACGCACACTCACACAACATGTACACACTAACACACACATGCACACACACACACGCGTACTCACACACGCTCACACACACTCACACATGTACACAACATGCGCAGACACACCCACACACACTCACACAAGCACACTCACACAACACGTGCACACTAACACACACTGAAACACACACAGTGCAGGAAGTGATTTCAAACCGAAAGTGGTGTTAAGTCCCCATCACACATCTGAGGTGTGGGAAACATGAACAAAACGCTTTCAGTGAATGCAAAAGAAATTGCATTTATTATGCCAGTAAAAGTATTAAAATATCAACCACTATTATTTATTAATATTATTAATGTAATTATTATTAAATGTAAACATCTTACCACTTTTATTTTATTACAACTTTAAACAAACCTGGACAAAAAGTTGGTCAAAAAGTTCATGATTAACTTAAAAAAAATAAACATACTGTTTAATATAAAAAGTTGAAAAGTGAGTTAAAAGCCCAGGCACTTATGAACCAATCAGCATCCAGCACTAATCTGCTGTTTTTATCAGCCAATCCGCATAGAACACTGGCCTTGCTTTCTCCGTCAGCCAATCAGCACGTGTGTGGTAATGCTGGGCATCATGGGATGTCTTCATGCCAGACGTGAGTCAAACTCATCCAACTTTCGTGGATTTACTGGGGTCCCTCTGATCTCCATCATCTTTTACAAGATCCCATAACACTGAGAAGCTCCTGAAGTGGCCTGAAGGGTTCAGATGTTCTAGCTCTGACGAATTTGTTTCTACACTGACAATGAGGGAACAAAAGGGGTGTGAGATACATTGACCAATCAGAGCAGAGCAAGATCTCGGACACCATCTCAAGAGAAGATGAAGAAACAGGTCAGCAACGTTCAATACAGAGGAATCCAGAACAACAACAACAAAAAATGGGTCCAGTCCACCCAGTTACCCCACCCGCCACCCAAATACACCTCACGGCCAGAGAGGAGGGAGGTGGGCGACGCCCACTCAGTTAATCCCAGCAGGACTTCAGCTCACCCACAGCCGTCCTCAAGTTTTTCTTTTTTCCCCAACACACCCCCCCATATCCATCACGGATTTCACATTTCTATATGTAGACCTGTAACCCAGGGAGATGTGCGGTTCCCCGGACTCAGCTGGACGTGCTGCAGAAGCCCGGCAGGCCCTTGGCCGAGGCCAGCCCCGCCCTCGGGAGGTCAGCTGGGCGGAGCTTGCCACGGACGTCCCTCTTTAGGAACTTCTTGTTCTGGATCTCGTCGAGCGAGAGGGACACGGAGCAGCGAGACGGGTTCTCCTTGCGGTAAACGATGCTGTCCTTGATCGCCTCTTTAATGACCTGGGGGGGGAAGAACATCGCATGTTACACAACGTTCCTGGATCTGGAATTCTTCCTCCAATAATCTGGCCATGTTTATCACTTTGAATCTCGTCTGAAAGTTGAGTCGCGGCAACTGGACTTTCTTTCTTTCTTTAACGTAGAGACGTTTCATTCTGCCTCCACAGAACTTTGTCAATCTGAGGGAATCTGGCTTGTGACCACAAATGTATCCTCCAGGTTGGTTTCACCTCAATCCCGCCTTGAATGGATGTGACAGCCCCGCCCTGGCAGCTCCTCCTACCCCCATCAAGCGGGTCGTTAAATGTGGCCGACCTGGTGGGCCTGATTTTTCCGGGGATGGATGAAGTAGGTTGGAGATAAGTTGTGTCTGAGGCCTCCACCTCTGTTGTTGATTTGCACACGCAAAGCTTCCCTCACTCCTTCTCTGTCCAATATTTCAGCATTCTCGTCCAGAAACGAGTGTCCTTTGTCCTTCAGATGAAGGTACACAGCTGATTCTGGCCCTGAGGTGAACCTACTCAAGGCGGGACTGAGGTGAAACCAACCCGGAGGATGAATTTGTGGTCACACACCAACGTCCCTCAGATTGACAAAGTTCTGCAGAATAAAACAGATCTACCTGACGATCGTCCAACCGCTGGCACACGTACATCAATGTTGTTGAGGGTGTTGAACTCCATGAGGTCGTGCAGCTGCTTGAAGGCCTTGTTGGAGTACTGGAAGTTGAAGGTGGAGTAGGGGCTCTCAGGGTCATCAAAGATGTCAAAGTCGGCGAACTCCCGCTCCTGCTCCGTGTCGCGCGGCACCCCTGCAAGTAAGAGTTTCCGAGGTGACTCGACTACGGTCACGGCTGGTCTGTAGACGTGGGGAAGATCTCCTCTGTGTGCGGTATGTAGCACATTCCGCGTGTGCGAATCGCCGTGTTTACTTTGGGGGGGAGATACCTTCACGGCGCTGTAACGCCACGTTTCTGATGCTCCAAGAGGCCGGAGATCAACTCACCGGGCGCTTTGTACGTCCTGAAGTTGATGTTGACCAGCACGAAGTGGATGACCGTGGGGCAGTTCTTGTCCCCTGGCCTGGGTTTGAACACGTAGCACTCCTTCAGACCCTCGCGGTCGAACACCTTGGGGTCGATTTTGGGGAAGGGCAGCTTGTTCATCCGAGCCCACTTCTCCGCCAAGAGCAGCTCCTGCAATGAGGATCAGTAGAAGTTCTCCATCCACCCGCAATACTTCTACTCAGCTAGGACAGATAGCGTGTGATGAATCCAATGTTCTTTCTTAAATTGAACCAGTAGGGACATTAAATGAGTCTCGGTTTTAAAAACGTAGCCTGCTGAGACCTGTAGAAACCCTTTAACTGAAGGTACATTTATATTATTCTGGTTTTGGCTTTTTTGTGTGCTCATGGGCCCTGTTTGTGACCTCTGACCTTGAAGGGGGGGCTGGAGTCGCTGGGCCGGGCCGAGAAGTCGAACGAGATGATGAGGTCGGCGCCGCGCTGCGGGCGCAGGATGAGGGGGTACGGCAGGTTGTAGGTCAAGCCGCTGTCCACCACGTGGATCTTCTTACTCTTCACGTCCAGCGGCTCGTAGATGCGGTCGAACTCGTCGGGGTCTGAGAACATTCCAGAAAACGTTGTACGGTGAACCCCACGGAGCGAATTTCCTCTAAACACCTACAGCCAGTTGGAGATGTGGAGACAAGCAGAGACTCGGACGACATTTTTAATAGCCGCTGACTAACTGCAGCACGGCAGGTGATTTCCATCGACACGAAGTTACCTGGAACCTCATCAAACATCTAAAAAATATTCAAACAAAAAACCTTTTGATGAAAAAAAACCTTTTGGTGACATAGGAAGCAGCTGAGCCTGTGTCACCTTCACCTTCACGCTGAAGGCTGGAGGGCTTCGTTTTCAACAGAAAAACCTTCTAAACGCAGCCAGATCCCACAACTAAAACAAATGGAGGTCCAGGATTCTGGAGAGATTTCCCACGCAGTGGTCATCCGAGGAGGTCCAGATCCTCAAAGTCCTACAACTAACATCGCATATCTGTACCGTAACCGCACGTTAAAGAATAGAGCCCTAAGCTGTATATTTATACGTAAAATGAAACTGCCCTCGTAAGGGTAAATTATGATGGAATTGGAGACGACATAATCATTGATCTGGTTTAACTGGCATTTCCGTCTCAGTTCCATCACATCCCACCATCCAGGACCCCGGCCAGGAACACACTAACCAAAAGCCCTCTTATCATTTCCCAGCATTGCTTTTATAAGCCATTCCCAGCACTCCGCGGGGCTTTGTCTCTTCGGATAGACGGGAACAGTCAGGCGTCCCCCCCAAAGACGCGAACTCTGCGAGGAAATGAGGCAGCCCTGCGTTTTTAATCTACAATTTCCTACAAAAAAAGGGGGAAACGCAGAAATGAAGGGAAAAAACAACGGGGTGTTCTACATTTACAGTATTTACCAGACACCCTTATCCAAAGCAACTTAAAGTCAGTAGTTACAGGGACAGTCCCCCCCTGGAGACACTCAGGGTTAAGTGTCCTGCTCAGGGACACGATAGTAGTAAGTGGGGTTTGAACCTGGGTCTTCTGGTTCATAGACGAGTGTGGTTCCAATCGTGGAACCTCAAAAGGACTGAAGACAATATCACGCTGTGGAGATTTCTGAGTATCTTCACAGTTCTAAAAGCCCCCTCTGGCCGTGTTGGTGGCTGGGTCGTGAGGGTGGCCTGTAACAGATTTTCTCTGTTTAGAATGTTTGGCAAGGTCCACTTTGGTCCACTGTTTACAAGGTCCACAGAGTGTCTCCAGGGGGGGACTGTCCCTGTAACTACTGGTTGTAAGACACTCTGGATAAGGGCGTCTGGTAAATGCTGTAAATGTAAATGTAAGATGCAGAGCTCCATTCTTATAACCATAACCAAGTGGTACTTTGTTGAATCCACTTTCTTTTCCCACAGGACTAACTGGTGTGGTAGAGCAGAGTAGTTCTTTTTTTATCTGTTTACTCTGCTCGTCCCTCGTAGGAGTTCAGCAGCATTCCAACACATGATTAGCCGAGAACAGCAACAGAGTCTGACTTTGTTCTGACTTTAACATCCTGGTTCATCACCTTTCACCTCTGACTGAGGCCACGTCCACATGACAATGAGTTTTCGGTTTCTAAAAAACCTGCGTCCATGCGGGAGCGTTATCTGAAATGTAGTCGTCCACATGGGGACAACAGAGAACGTCCCGAACGCTGTTTTACCCCCCCTCCACACCTGTAGGTAACCCCCCGCTCACCTTGACTGGTGAGAACGTCCCGAGCACTGTTTTATCCGCCTGTGAACGTGCTATCCGCCAAATAGGACGCGTTTGGGGTTAAAGGTCAGGTTGGAGGTTGGGTACATTAGTGTTTTCCCAAAAAAATTCACTCTGGAACCAATTTTAGAAAAAAAACCTGTTGCGGGTCCCCTGAAACGGCGTCTCCGTGTGGACGCAAGGCCAGATCAGATAGAAATGAAAACGTTCTCTTCACCGCAACACACCCCTGTAACACTCAAGTATTGTGACCTGTCACGGCGTCGGTCTCGTCATCGCGGAGCATGAACTCGCTGAAGGGCGAGAAGGGCTGGTTGGCGTTGAGGTTGAGGCCCAGCATGAAGTTGTGGACCTTGCCGGCGCGGCCCTCGCGCGTGTTGAACAGCGCCGAGTCGCTGAACAGCGACGTGAACATCCGCTGGACCCAGCTGGCCTTCACCTGCTGCCGGAACTCGTCCTCGGCCTCCGGGTTCTCCGTCCCGCCTGGCAGACAGCGGAGGCAGACAGGTCACATGCTGGAAAATCACTACGATTCACTTACAAACATGTTCAAATACATGTTCAAATAAAGTAGCGGCGTAAAACCGCAGTTGAATGTGGGCGTGTCTGCGTTGCAGGGAGAAGAGGAGCGGCAACAAATTGTTGTTCCTCCTTCATGACAATGGAGCCATTTCCTTTACTTTCCTTTACTCTACTCGACTTTACTCTACTTTACTCTACTCGACTTTACTTTACTCGACTTTACTTTACTCTACTCTACTCGACTTTACTCTACTTTACTTTACTTTACTTTACTCTACTCTACTCTACTCTACTCTACTCTACTCTACTTTACTTTACTTGGCAGACGTTTTTATCCAAAGCGACTTACAGGAGGAAACCAGCAATTCTCGTTCAGTTTCTATAGATTTAGTTACAAAACTAAGAGTCCTGATAAGGCCGAACTTGTCAGGAATACAACATGCTGGGAATTGTTAAGTGCCAGATTAATATTTTGTGTGTGTGTGTGTGTGTGTGTGTGTGTTAGATTCATCTGAAATACTTTTTGAACAAACTTGGTTTTCTTGGTCTTAAGGTGCTGGTCGTCTCGGCTAGTCGAATGGAGCACCAGCCACTACAGTATTTTTTATTGTTAAGTGCTTTTTAAAGAACTTTTTAAAAATGTTCGGGCAACGTTCTAGTGTGGCGGCGCTCCAGTCGGAGGGGCAGTGGTGGCCTAGCGGTTCAGGAAATGGCCCCGTAATCAGAAGGTGGCCGGTTCAAATCCCGATCCGCCGAGGTGCCACTGAGCAAAGCACCGTCCCCACACACTGCTCCCCGGGCGCCTGTCATGGCCGCCCACTGCTCACCAAACTTTACAGCAAGCTTTAGTCTTGAGAATTAATCGCGGTTAATCAACGAATGAGGCATTTTGCGAACCACTAGTGGCGATAAATAAGTTCATATTGTAATGAACAGCAGGGCCGATATTCTGGTCACTGGCAGCGTGGGGCCACGTTATAACTGGAAAGCAGGAAATGACATCAGACCGTGACTCAGTTCACCGCACACGTTTGCATGAGAGATCAGCCGATAAGTGACATGCAGTCTAACAGCAACCCTAAATGACACGGGTTACGATGTCGGTTTACAGGTTTACCGTCATCTGGTACACGTCTGGCTCATCTGGGGAATGAAAGGTGGGTCGGCACCGGGTGTGTTATCACCGCAACTTTGGGGCGCAGTCCAAACTAGTTCCCCAGTCGGAATGCGTTGCTGTTGTTTATTTAAGCGGCACGGCCGCTGAATGGCGCGCCTTTCCGGTGACGATTCGGGGCGGGGCACCGAACAACCAAATACGGAAAAATACTGAACACAACGTGAACCGATTTAGGGTGCTAGTAGCCTAGCGGGTAAGACACTCGCCTATGAACCAGAAGACTCAGGTTCGAACCCCACTTACTACCATCGTGTCCCCGAGAAAGACACTTAACCCTGAGTGTCTCCCGGGGGGGGGACTGTCCCTGTAACTACTGGGTGTTAGTAGCCTAGTGGGTAACACACTCGCCTATGAACCAGAAGACCCAGGTTCGAACCCCACTTACTACCATCATGTCCCTGAGCAGGATACTTAACCCTGAGTGTCTCCAGGGGGGGACTGTCCCTGTAACTACTAGTGGGTAACACACTCGTCTATGAACCATTGTGTCCCTGAGCAGGACACTTAACCCTGAGTGTCTCCAGGGGGGGACTGTCCCTGTAACTACTGATTGTAAGTCGCTCTGGATAAGGACGTCTGGTAAATGCTGGAAATGTAAAATGTAAAATGATTCTCCATGGACCCAGAGGACCAGAAAAGGGACGGAAGTTGTCCTGCTCCTCACCTTTGCGCGGCTCTTCGTCGTTGTCCACGCTGTTCCTCCCCACAATGTGCTCGGGTTTAATCTGCTCTGTAAAGCACACCAGCCAAATGAAGAACGGCGAACGGCGTTCCTGCGCGTGCATCCACGCCACACTCACCGAGCTCCTCCTCCATGGTGCTGCCGCTCCCTCCGGTCTCCCTCAGTCCCAGCACCCGGTTGAAGAGGATGGAGAATGCACTGCCCCACACACCTGCGGACACACCAACACACACGCGCGCGGCGGGGCGGTCACGCGCGTTCCCGAGGGGGAGGGGCCTGCCTAGTTTACTCGGCCGCGCTCGCCTACCCATGAGGAAGTGCAGCGGGTTCTCCTCGTACTTCTTCACCACCGTCCCCATGAAGAACTTGCTGCCGAAGAGGTCGGGGGTCATGAAGGTGCCGTATTTGGCCATGCCGATCTCGTAGGGGGTGAACTCCACCCAGTCTGTCCGTTTAAAGAAACACACGCACGTCGTTTTTATGAAGTCAGACAGACAGACAAAAAAAAAAAAATCATTTTGAGATTCTGGCAGGACGTTGGCGCCGAATTCAACTCAGCGTGCAAATCAGAGAGCAGACAAGTTCTGTACAGCGGGACACCGGGACCAACATCATTAACACGTCACACACACACACATACAGTGGAGGAAATAATTATTTGACCCCTCGCTGATTTTGTAAGTTTGTCCAATGACAATGAAATAAAAAGTCTCTGAACAGTATCATTTTAATGGTAGGTTTATTTTAACAGTGACAGATAGCACATCAAAAGGAAAATTGAAAAAATAACTTTAAATAAAAGCTAGAAACTGATTTGCATTTCATTGGGTGAAATAAGTATTTGAACCCTCTAACAAAAAAAGACTTAATACTTAGTGGTCAAACCAAGTTTGCACACATTTTAGGAGGAATTTTGGTCCACTCCTCTTTGCAGATCATCTCTAAATCACTAAGGTTTCGAGGCTGTCTCTGTGCAACTTTGAGCTTCAGCTCCCTCCATAGGTTTTCTATTGGATTAAGGTCAGGAGACTGACTAGGCCACTCCATGACCTTGATGTGCTTCTTCTTGAGCCACTCCTTTGTTGCCTTTGCTGTATGTTTTGGGTCATTGTCATGCTTGAACACCCATCCACGACCCATTTTCAATTTCCTGGCAGAGGGAAGGAGGTTGTCGCTCAGGATTTTACGATACATGGCTCCATCCATTTTCCCGTTGATGCAGTGAAGTTGTCCTGTGCCCTTAGCAGAAAAACACCCCAAAGCAAAATGTTTCCACCTCCATGCTTGACAGTGGGGACGGTGTTTTGGGGGTCATAGGCAGCATTTTTCTTCCTCCAAACACGGCGAGTTGAGTTAAGCACTGCAGGATTTTAATCCATTGTGGTGTAATGTGTTTCTAATGGTTTTCTTGGTGACTGTGGTCCCAGCTACTTTGAGGTCATTAACTAACCCCTCCCATGTAGTTCTAGGATGATTTCTCACCTTTCTCAGAATCATTGAGACCCCACGAGGTGAGATCTTGCGTGGAGCCCCAGACCGAGGTCGATTGATGGTCATTTTGTGCAACAAAATGTCATCACCTTCAAAATGTCATCACCTTGTCACCTTCTCTCCCAGCTTCTTGCTAATGGTTTTGTGTCCCATTCCAGCCTTGTGCAGGTCTA
This sequence comes from Denticeps clupeoides, assembly GCF_900700375.1. Classification (NCBI taxonomy): domain Eukaryota; kingdom Metazoa; phylum Chordata; class Actinopteri; order Clupeiformes; family Denticipitidae; genus Denticeps; species Denticeps clupeoides. Next base: position 19,487,473 of record NC_041725.1, on the reverse strand, counting down.
CAGTTTTGTCTCTGACATCCTTGGACAGCTCTTTGATCTTTCCCATGTTGGAGAGTTTGGAGTCTGCCTGATCGATTGAGTCTGTGGACAGGTGTCTTTTATACAGGTGACTAGTTAAGACAGGTGTCATTCATGAGGGGGACTAATTGAGTTGGAGTGTCTAACCACTCTGTGGGAGCCAGAACTCTTAATGGTTGGTAGGGGTTCAATGAAATGCAAATCAGTTTCTAGCTTTTATTTAAAGTTATTTTTTGATGTGCTATCTGTCACTGTTAAAATAAACCTAACATTAAAATGATACTGTTCTGAGACTTTTCATTTCTTCGTCATTGGACAAACTTACAAAATCAGCGAGGGGTCAAATAATTATTTCCTCCACTGTACACACACAAACACACACACAGGCATGCACGCACACGCGCGCACACACACACACACACACACACAAACAAAGGGGAATACTTTAGTGAGAATGTCAGCTTGTCGCCTTCCGCTTGGCCGTTGCGAAACTGAAACGTTTCCATAAATAATCACCTCCTGACTCAACACTCGTAGTCTCGGGATCCCGAACGCAACACCCCACACGCGTTTACTCAATCCGAAACCCCTCCCGGGCCGGGCACGCCGCCGCATTCCTTCCATTCCGCTCAGCAGCGAGCCGGATGCGGGATTTCGGGTGAGGAAACGTCACGCCTCGTGCGGTGACCTCTGTGTGCTCGTACCTGCCGTGAAGCGTCACCGCCGCCGTATACGAGTAAACACCGGCGCGTGGATATACTCTCATACAGCATCTCACAAAAATGTATTCAAATTTTAATTCAACCCTTCATGTCAGGCGCTGTAAAAAAAAAACATTCGACCTTATTAGACTAAATAACATGGGGGTGTGGCTAAAGCAACTGGTGATTTGCATATTTGTGAATCCTTTTTTAATTTACTTTAAATCACATTCTGACAACGCTGCATTTCACCTTATTTTTAATGAATTCAGCACATGCAGAGGTTTGACCGGTCTGGACCGTAATCTCACGAGGACCCCGACTACGAATACAACCATCCCCTGCACTCTGGTGTAATCGTACTTATATACGATGGTCTCAGCTTCACAGTGACATCATGATCCACGTGCTCGTCACTGAAATGAGTTCAATCCGTTCTTCTCACATTTCGTGGTGAGCAAGTATTAGTATAGTATAAGTCCATTGAGACATACTGTATGTGATTTTGGGCTATATAAGAAATAAATGTTGTTGTTGTTGTATTATTGGGGGTTTGCCATTAGCCATTAGAGGAAGAATTGGAAGAATTGCTGTGTGTGTGGTGCATGTGATGAGAACATCGGTAGGTTCCTCATGTCCATTGGAATCTATTCACGAGAACGAGGAAACAGGCGACTTCCCATTTATGCAAATAATAAATCCAGCGTAATCACATAACACACGCACACACACACACACACACACGTGCTGTTCAAACACACATCTACACACCTGCGAACATGAGCTCGGACACGTCGGGCTTGACATGCAGACAGGTGAAGAGGGGGAGGGGACACTGGGCCTCGTTCACCTTCTCCTGCATTTCGCTGAGTTTACTGTCCATCCTCTGCAGACAAGACAGACAAAAAGTGGCATCGCTTTTAACTCAGAGCCACGTCTGAGTTACCATTACAGCTACGCCAAACCTGCAAACCCCTTTACATTTACCAGACGCCCTTATCCAGAGCAATTTACAATCAGTAGTTACAGGGACAGTCCCCCCCTGGAGACACTCAGGGTTAAGTGTCCTGCTCAGGGACACGATGGTAGTAAGTGGGATTTGAACCTGGGTCTTCTGGTTCACAGGCGAGTGTGTTACCCACTAGGCCACTACCACCCTTTATCCCTGTAAATGCTACGTGCTAAATTTCTAGTGTACTGTTACGATTCAGACGTTACGTAAAGCGAAAGAGTCCTGACGTGATAACATCAACATTCTTCATATTCAGATCAGTAAGAAGCGCATCACCACGGCGCACAGCTCACCGCGGGGATGAGCGTCTCCCCGATCAGCATGCCGAAGATGTCGGTGAAGGTGACCGGCTGCCCGGCCGCCTTCTTGCTCCACAGGGCCTGGATGTAGTTGGTGATGTGCTGTGGCAGCAGCAGCCGCAGGGGGTTGCTGCTGACCCGCTGCATCAGCTCCTGGTTTATCTGGCCCGGGCCTTTACCGGGCCACTCGGGGTGGGAGAAGAGCGTCGACATGTACCTGGCGTTGGAGAAGGGGAACGCCGCATGAACAGGGCCCCCCCGAAGACCCCCCCAAACCCACAAGCAGAGTTCTCCACTCACCAGGTGGAGCCGGACAGCCCGGCGACGTAGGTGGCGCAGTCCAGAACCCCCGACTCGTACAGCGCCTTCATCACGCCCGAGAACCCCACCATGGCCCGGAAACCGCCGCCTGAGCCCACCACCGCAATCACCGGGACCTGGTCAGAGGGGAGGCCGTGACGTCACTTCCTGTCCCTGTTCATGCACATTTCATCACACTCTTCTACACGGGCTGGTCCGCTTTCGAGGTGCAACTCCAACCCCAAAAAAGAAATAGATGTAGAGTTCAACTCTATTGACGGGTGCATAAGGAACGTTGCTGCATTATTATCAATGTCCAACGGTAACTGGGGTGACTGTTTTTTATTGGTCCCTTCTCACCTTCCAGGCAATGAATAGAAGAAAAGCCAAACACAGATACTGTGGGTACAGAAAGTATTCAGACCCTCTTGAATTTTATATTATTCTATATTCTTTGTTATATTGCAGCCATTTTGCAGCCATTAAATAATTACAATTATTGAAGTTATTTTTTTCTACATTAATGTACACACAGCACCACATATTGACAGAAAAACAAAGAATTGCTAACATTTTTGCAGATTTATTATGAAAAACTGATATCACTTGGTCCTAAGTATTCAGACCCTTTGCTGTGACACCCCTATATTTTTTAGCTCAGGTTCTGTCAATCTCTTCTGATCATCCTTGAGATGGTTCTACACCTTCATTTGACTCCACCTGTGTTTGATTATACTGGTTGGACTTGATTATTAAAGCCACACCCCTGTCTATATAAGACCTTACAGCTCACAATGCAGGTCAGAGCACATAAGAATTATGAGGTCAAAGGAACTGCCTGAAGAGCTCAGAGAATTGTAGCACAGATCTGGCCAAGGTTCCAAAAAAATTCTTCTGCACTTAAGGTTCCTAAGAGCACAGTGGCCTCCATGATATTTAAATGGAACATGTTTGGGACCACCAGAACCCTTCCTGAAGCTGGCCAAACTGAGCAATCGGGGGAGAAGGTGAGAGAGGTGAAGAAGAACCCAAAGCTTCTCCTCAGTGCAAGACACATGAAAGCCCGCATGGAGTTTGCTAGAAAAAAGCTCCAAGAAGGTGAGAAATAAGATTGTCTGGTCTGTAGACACCAAGATGACACTGGGCCAAAGGTTTATCTTCCAACAACACAATGACCCAAATCACACAGCTAAAATAATGAAGGAGGGGCTTCACACCACTCCAGGATTGTTCTTGAATGGCCCAACCAGAACCCTGACTTAAACCCCATCTCTGGAGAGACCTAAAAATATCTGTCCACCAACGTTTACCGTCCAACGTGCCAGAACTGGAGAGGATCTGCAAGGAGGGACGGCAGAGAGGATCCCCAAATCCAGGTGTGAAAAACTTGTTGCATCTTTCCCCAAAAGACTCAAAATGGCGCTTCTACTAAATACCGAGCAAAGGGTCTGAATAGTTTTTCCTTCTTAATAAATCGCCAAAAATGTCAACATTTCTGTGTTTTTCTGTCAATGTGGGGAGCTGTGTGTACATTAATAAGGAAAAATGAACTTACATTGCAGCCATATGCTAGAATAAACAAAGAGGGAAAAATGTGAGGGGGTCTGAATACTTTCCGTACCCCAGCGAGGGGTCACCGTCACGGTCGTAGGTAAAACCCCCACATCACCGTGTGTGGGAACTGAAGAGATTAGGAGTTCACACACCAAAGCCGGTAAACTAATTTAATCCTTTACCGAGGACATCATATCGGCGTGTGTGTGTGTGGGGGGTGTGTTTACACACGTCGGGCGGGGCCACTGATTTATTTCATTATGATTCAAACACAGGCCCACGGGTCCTCTGGTTAAGGTCAGCCGATACGAGGAGGACAGTAAATGCAAAGCTTGGCGTGCCGTACTCGCTTCCAGAATTTATACCACCCCTATTCACATGTTATTACTGCACCGTTTCTTTACCCTCGTCTGTGTTACTCCTGCGCTCAGCAATATGCCAGATGACTTTATCACGGAATAGTAAACCAGCCACCTTTATCCCGACAGAACGTTCACTTCTCCAGTCCTGCATTAGCACTATAGAAATGATTTGGTCCAATCTTAGTCCTGTACCTGGTGTACTAACCTGCTGATTACTGGTTTAGTCCACTACACTAAATATGTCCTCATGCTAAGCCAGTAGAGTATCTCTGTAGAGTCTGTCTGAACGCAATTTTACTAGAGTCAGTAGTTAAAGGGACACTCGGGGTTCAGTGCGGTTCTTAGGGACACGATGGTAGTAAGTGGGGTTTGGAACCTGGGACTGAGCCTGTTTTCCCCACCAGGCTACTGGCAGCCCCTCTAATCCAGGTCAGTACCTCCTGTGGGGAGCTGGGCAGGAATTGTGGCTTCTCCATGTGCAGCAGCTTCTTTATTCCCAGCATCACCTTCTCCCGCCGTGCCTGTCGGAACAACTTCTCTTTATCGCACAGGGCCAGGCTGAAGCGCAGGTCCAGGTCCGTGCTGTGGGACGGAAGAGAAACTCTACAGCTGTGATGAATGCTTGGAACGCGGCTCTACAAACGAGATGCTAGAAGTAAGTATTGATGGATTGCGATCTTCTGAGCTGAGCACCACGAGTGTGGTGCCTGTTCAGTGTCTGCCACAACAACACGTTAACCAGCGTCTTAAGGGCGGAACGCTGGGGGGGCGTGGCTCTTAAAAGCAGGAGCTAACCAGCACGTCACCGTCCGTAGTAGTGGTGCTCCTTACCAGACCTCCAAAGACATCTGCAGGTGGACCTTGGTTGCCTGTAACAGAAGAGCATCAGCGTGAGAGGTGGCGGCTGGACGGTGGCTTGACACAGGAAGTGACACGTCTTGCCCGCGAAGGGCCAGCTGACAGCTGATCAAACTAAAAAGTGGCTTAAACGTTTTTTTTCCCTCCTCTACACTGCAGAGCAGCACAATGTGTCACGGTGAAACGTGTCCTCTGTATTTAACCATCACCCTTGGTGACAGTGGGCACCATGACAGGCACCCGGGCAGCCATGACAGCCATAACGTCTATTATTTTGTGAAAATGACGTGGTTGTCATTGTGAAACACTGCGGCGCAGCACACGGTGACACGGTGAAACGTGTCCTCTGTATTTACCATCACCCTTAGTGACAGTGGGCACCATGACAGGCACCCGGGCAGCCATGACAGCCATAACGTCTATTATTTTGTGAAAATGACGTGGTTGTCATTGTGAAACACTGCGGCGCAGCACACGGTGACACGGTGAAACGTGTCCTCTGTATTTACCATCACCCTTGGTGACAGTGGGCACCATGACAGGCACCCGGGCAGCCATGACAGCCATAACGTCTATTATTTTGTGAAAATGACGTGGTTGTCATTGTGAAACACTGCGGCGCAGCACACGGTGACACGGTGAAACGTGTCCTCTGTATTTACCATCACCCTTAGTGACAGTGGGGACCATGACAGGCGCCTGGGGAGCAGTATGTGGGGACGGGACCTTCATCAAGGGGACCTCAGTGGCACCTCGAGCTTTGAACCCACGGGCCCAGTGAGAAGAAGACGCTCCTGCTGCCTTAAAGTGACGTGAGGTGCAGCCGCGAGGTCAGACCAGGTCAGGCCGACTGCAGCAGAACAGTCAGGTCAGGAACCGGGGGAGTCTGTGTTTTAATCTCCTCCCCATGAATGTCTGTTTCTTCTCGCTCGACACACACTCCACAATCTTCACCACACACACACACACACACACACAGTTCTACCATCCATCTCCAACCTACAGAACACAAACCTCAGAACCTTGCGGATCCATTTACATTTACAGCATTTAGCAGACGCCCTTATCCAGTATTTACAGGGACAGTCCCCCCCCCTGGAGACACTCAGGGTTAAGTGTCCTGCTCAGGGACACGATGTTAGTAAGTGGGGTTTGAACCTGGGATCTGTGCCACATATGGGATGTGGAGGACATGAACCTGCTGGTCCGAGCTACTTCCTGCTTCGAATTTGCCGCTCTGCCGCTCGGTCGGCGCGGTGGGCGAGAAAAGTGAAGCAGCTCCTCAACACTTATTCTTACTTTTCCAATGAGGAAGGCGACCGTCTCCGTCTGGTCCACCTTGATTTTGGAGATGTCATAGGAGGCGGTGCCCAGTGTCTCGTCCATGAGATAGTTGGAATCCATCAAGGTCAGCTGAGAAGACACACACAGCCAGACGGTGAGTCTGGTGGCATCCTGGAGATAAGACAGATTCTATTCCCGGTCCGGGCGTCTCACCTCGAGAACGTTCTCCTGGTTGGGGTCCAGGATGAAGTGGAAGGTCTCGTTCCACTGAGGGTTGATGTCGTTGTCGATGTGCCGCGTCTGTTTGCGGCTCTCTGGAGCCGCCGGAATAAAGAGCTCCACGTAGGGGTCAGGAGTGTCCACTGCACAAACACACACACACACACACACACACACATCGGTAGAACCAAGCTGAGCACCACAATCAGCTAGTGGACCAGCATGCAGTTACGGAAGTTCTCCTGATTTAAGTTCCTCGGCGCAGCTCGGCGAGAAGGCGTTTCGAGACGCGTTTTATCAGATCTGCGCGTCACTCGCAGTCATTCTGAAAGTGAACTGGCGAGGGCCGTCGGGGGCGATGATGCCGGCGAGAGCAGGCACCTTCTCAACGTGTCCACTACAGTAAATATGTCCTCATGCTAAGCCAGCAGAGTATCTCTGTAGAGTCTGTCTGAGCGCAATTCTGTCTGATCACACACACACACACACACCACATACATACACACACCACACCAACACTCACACACATATACATACACACCACATACACACACACACACTTACAGAGGTCGCCCAGCGCTCCTTTGGTGACATTCTCTGCCCGCTGGACTGTCACTGTGAACTTGTGCGAGTACTGCTGCTCCACCTGCAAACACACACATAGCAGCGTTCAGAACGTTCCGAGAACATTCCGAGAACGTTCCAAGAACGTTCCCATTCATCAGCACCAGGAAGGCTCTGGACGAGGAGGCGGTTCCATCTCAGCTCTCCCTAATTAACATGTTCTCATTTTTACACTTGGTTCCATGGTTTCTGTCGGTAATCATTCCCCTAACGGAGAAGTGGTCACATGGTCACGTGTGGAAGGAGATGAGGAGCTTACAATGATGTACTGGTACGGGTCTATGGCAGACATCCTGAGGCCAGACAACGGTCTTCAGATCAGCAGAGACTTCGCCACAAACTGCAGGAGGGCAGAGAGTAAAAAAAAGAGGACAAAACACACACACGCACATGCACACACACACACACACACGCACACACAATGACGACAAGATAGCATTTATCAGGGTAGAAGATGAGAGTGGTCTCCTGACGCACACAGCGTTATATACACAGACTTATCTGAGCCATGAGCACTGCACACACACACACACACACACACATCAGCATCATGTCCAATCCCAGGCCAGCAGTTGCTCACATGTGTGTGTTGTGACAGAGGAAGTGTGTGTGGCGAACAGACTTAGATAAGCCTGAGAAAGTTCTCCTCTGCTTCATAACACACTGATGGAGGTTGCAGCACATGAACACGTGACTCAGCAGACACATAAAGCTGGGAGGGGTTACACACACATACTCACACACACTCACACGCGTACTCACACACACGTACTCACACACACATACTCACACACACACTCACACACACGTACTCACAAACACACACACTCACACACACACTTACACACACACACTCACGTACTCATACACACACATACTCACACACACTCACACGCGTACTCACACACACGTACTCACACACACATACTCACACACACACTCACACACACGTACTCACAAACACACACACTCACACACACACTTACACACACACACTCACGTACTCATACACACACATACTCACACACACTCACACGCGTACTCACACACACACACACATACTCACACACACACACTCACACACACGTACTCACAAACACACACACTTACACACACACACACTCACGTACTCATACACACACACCGACACACACACACACGTACTCACAAACACACACACACACACACACTCACGTACTCACACACTCAAACACACACACGTACTCACACACACACACTCACACACACTCACACACGTACTCACACACACACATATACGTAACACAGATAAATACATACACCCTCAGCAACCACACACACACTCACATACACATATATTCTCACACACACACATTTACTAGCATAGACACACACACTCTCACTGTGAGTGTTTAATCGAGCATGATGTTCCGCTCTGTGCACGTTTGACTCGCCACGTACTGTGCAGCCGCGTCCAAACCCGCTTTCCGTCCAAGTCTGGAGACGCTGGAACCCGCGCCAGACACACACACACACACACACACACACATTAGTGTGACTATCAGGGACAAGAGTGACAGAGAGTGCTCGGAATGACATTTATCTACTGATCACACACACACACACACACACACACCACATACATACACACACCACACCAACACTCACACACATATACATACACACCACATACACACACACACCACCAACACACACATATATACATACACACACACCACACCAACACACACACACATACATACACACCACATATACATAACACACACACACCACCAACACACATATATATTCATACACACACACCAGCAACACACACACATATACATACACACCACACCAACACACGCATACATACACACGTGGTGTATAAATGCGAGGAAAAGAGTCTCTACTGGACAGGAGACTAATGAACAGAAACATCATCGTTCACGGTTACATTAAAAGCCACTTTGCGGAACCTTTAACTTCCCGACTGTCGCTGCAGCGCCGAATGAATTAATAATAATAATACTAGATAACTAAATAAAAGTGATATAAAAACGTGGCCCCGCTCACCTGCTCATCGGTCCGGAGCTCCGCGGCTCTCCGGCTCTGTGCAGCCCGACAGCGGGAGGAGGCGGATATCTCTCACCGCGGACCGAGTCGGAAATGCCGCCGCCGCCGCCGCCGCGCCTCCTCTCGGCCGGGGACTTAATGCCGGAAAAAAACAAAAAAAAGCAGACGCGACAGGCTCGGAAAATGGCGCAAACCGCGGCGGCTCTCGGACTGGCGTCGCAGCCGGACGTGGAGTGCGGGCGGACAGGCCCGGACGCGCAGCTCAGGCGGGACGAGCCGCTCCTCTCCCCCGCCGCAGGAGCGCAGACCTGCCCGCTAGAGGGCGACAGAGGCCCGGGGCAGGTTCACGTTCAGCTCGCATTCAAAGACGCAGCACGGTTCCTTTTTACTTTTAAATACTCTTATTATGAAGAAAAAGCTCTTTTATTCACAAACACACCTTTATACGCATACACATATGGGAAAATGTATACTGAGCATGGTGTTATATATAATATACAGTGTAAGTGTTTATTCTTCCCATATGTTTATATGTATTTCACTTGTAATTCCCGGCCCTTGTATTGTATTTATTTTTTGTATTTTCTGCACTATTTTGTATATATATGATAGGACTGAATGAGCTGTTTTTAATTGTACATGCGTATAGTCACAATAAAAGGTATTATATTATTTTTCTATTCTACTATATAGTATATAGTATAGTATATATAATATAGTAATATAATAAGAAATATAATAAAAGTAATAGTGGGTAAATACACAATAAATGTTTGAAAAAGTAGAACTGTAGAGTTACATACGGATTTCTGTGCATTAATATTAATATTAGTAGCCCAATGACATCTACATGACTGGATTTGTGTAATGAAGGAGACCCGTAACCCTCCACGCGGCGGGCGTCAACCTGTGGTGACGTAGAGGGGGCGTGGCTTTCGGAAGGCCGGTCAGGTGGTATAAATCTCGTCCCCGCGCCCCGGGAACCTCGAGAACGAGCAGCGCGCGAGCGACGGAGGCGCCACACAGTAACTACCACGTTACTGGCTCGTTACTTTCGCGTTACATCTCACCGTTCCTCTCACCGTCAGGGGATGAGCCGCCTGCTGCTGCCGCTGCTGCTCCTGCTGCTGGCCGCGGCGCCCTGCGACGGAGGTGAGTCCGCAGCAGAACCAGGTTAATTAACCTGCTGGTTAATACCCTGCTGGTTAATACCCTGCTGGTTAATATCTGATGGGTAATAACCTGCTGGTTAATATCTGCTGGTTAATACCCTGCTGGTTAATATCTGCTGGTTAATACCCTGCTGGTTAATATCTGATGGGTAATATTTGCTCTTTAGTACATGCTAGTTAAAAACCTGCTGATTAATATCCTGATGGTTTATATCCTGATGGCCAATAACCTGCTGGTTAATATCCTGCTGGTTAATACTTTACTTTACTTTACTTTACTTTACTTTTACTTTACTTTACTTGGCAGACGCTTTTATCCAAAGTGACTTACAAGAGGACGACACCAGCAATTCTCATTCGGATTCTATATATTTTGAGTTACAAAACTAAGAACCCTGATAAGGCCGAACTTGTCAGGGATAGAACATGCCGGGAATTGTTAAGTGCTGGATGAATAATTTTTTTTTTTTTTGAGTGTGTGTGTGTGTGTTAGACTCGTCTGAAATACTTTTTAATATCCTGCTGGTTAACATCTTGCCTGTTAATACCCTGCCGGTTAATATCTGCTGGTTAATGCCCTGCTTCCTCACTGGCGTCTCTCTGCTCGATCACAGGCGATCCGTGCTGCTCGCAGCCGTGCCAGAACCGGGGAGTGTGTACCGCGGTGGGCAGCGGCGGGTACGAGTGCGACTGCACCAGAACCGGCTTCTCCGGGGAGAACTGCACCAGCCGTGAGTTTTACACCCTGTAACGACAGGATATTTCTATTACATTTCTATTCATAATAATGACGGTCTGGTTCCTGTGTTGGTTGACGCAGCCGAGTTCCTCACCTGGCTGAAAGTGACCCTGAAGCCGTCCCCCAACACGGTGCACTACATCCTCACCCACTTCCGGGGCCTATGGAGCATCATCAACAAGATCTCCCTGCTGCGGGACGCCATCATGCGCTACGTCCTGACGTGTACGTCCTCGCCTCCGTCCCCCGTCCTCCGTTCCCTCCTCCCGACCCTAACTCGCCCGTGTTCCGCTCTCTCTCCCTAGCCAGGGCGCATTTGGTCGACAGCCCGCCGACCTTCAATTCCGACTACGGTTACAAAAGCTGGGAGGCGTACTCCAACCTGTCGTACTACACCCGGACGCTGCCCGCGGTGCCCCTGGACTGTCCGACGCCCATGGGAGTCGTGGGTAAGAGGGGAGAACGATTTACCAGGATGTTGCACCGTTTGTACGGGTTGGTGACGAGAAATGCGTCCGGCGCGCAGGTAAGAAGGAGCTCCCTGACGTCCGCGGCCTCGCCGAGAAGCTGCTGCTGAGGCGCCGGTTCATCCCCGACCCGCAGCGCACCAGCCTGATGTTCGCCTTCTTCGCCCAGCACTTCAGCCACCAGTTCTTCAAATCCGACATGAAGCGCGGCCCCGCCTTCACCCTCGCCACCAACCACGGCGTGAGTACCGCGCTGCCCTAGTGGGTAACACACTCGCCTATGAACCAGAAGACCCGGGTTCAAATCCCACTTACTACCATTGTGTCCCTGAGCAAGACACTTAACCCTAAATTGCTCCAGGGGGACTGTCCCTGTAACTACTGATTGTAGTCGCTCTGGATAAGAGCGTCTGATAAATGCTGTAAATGTAAATGCCCGCGTCTCCACCCCCTTCCCCGCGTGGGGCGTGACCCTCCGGCTTGATGGGCCCGCAGGTGGACCTCAGCCACGTCTACGGCCAGGACCTGGCGCGGCAGCGCCAGCTGAGGCTGCTGGAGGACGGGAAGCTGAAGTACCAGCTGGTGGACGGCGAGGTGTACCCGCCCACGGTCGCCGCCACCGGCGCCGAGATGCACTACCCCCCCCACGTCCCCGAGTCCCGCCGATTCGCCGTGGGCCACGAGGCGTTCGGCCTGGTGCCCGGGCTGATGATGTACGCCACCATCTGGCTGCGGGAGCACAACCGCGTCTGCGACGTCCTGAAGGCCGAACACCCCGACTGGGACGATGAGAGGCTGTTCCAGACCGCGCGCCTCGTCCTGATAGGTGGGTGGAGGGCGCTTTTATACGTCTTTATCCAATAAAACTGCTGAAAATGATCCAAAATGATCCTAGCGGTTAATCACAAGGTTGCCGCCAAGGTGCCACTGAGGTGTATGGTGAGATGTAGGGTGGTAGTAGCCTAGTGGGTAACACACTCGCCTATGACCCAGAAGACCCAGGTTCAACCCCCACTTACTACCATTGTGTCCCTGAGCAAGACACTTAACCCTGAGTGTCTCCAGGGGGGGACTGTCCCTGTCACTACTGGTTGTAAGTCGCTCTGGATAAGAGCATCTGGTAAATGCTGTAAATGTAAATGGTGCCCACTGCTCACCAAGGGTGATGGTTAAATACAGAGGACACAATTCACTGTGTGCACCGTGTGCTGCGCTGCAGTGGATCACAATAACAGTCACTTCCCTTTACCGATCCCCTGTGGTCAGGCGAGACGATCAAAATCGTGATCGAGGACTACGTCCAGCACCTGAGCGGCTACCACTTCAAGCTGAAGTTCGACCCCGAGCTGCTCTTCAGCCAGCAGTTCCAGTACCAGAACCGCATCGCGTCCGAGTTCAACACGCTCTACCACTGGCACCCGCTGCTGCCCGACGACTTCCACATCCAGGACGAGGTCTACGGCTACCAGCAGTTCGTCTACAACACCTCCATCGTCACCGACCACGGCATCAACCAGCTGGTGGACTCCTTCACGCGGCAGATGGCGGGAAGGGTGAGCGAGAACCGTGACGCTAGCGCTTCACAGCGGGCGCGGCCACCGGGAGGCTAACGCGGCGCGTCCGTTCCTGCAGGTCGCCGGGGGGAGGAACGTTCCCGCGGCCGTCATGAGGGTGGCCATGAAGTCCATCGAGCACAGCCGCCAGATGCGCTACCAGTCCCTCAACGCGTACAGGAAGCGCTTCAACTTGAAGCCCTACGCGTCCTTCCAGGACCTGACAGGTGAGGATGATGAGGAGTGATGAAGCAGTCCAGAATATAACTTGTATAACTTTTCAGTCCTGGAACAAGGAATCATGGGTAATGAGTTTCTGAGTGGATGGATTCAGTGTGTGATGAGACAGTAGACTAGAGGCAGTTCATGGGTTCTTCTCTACCTCGTTTCTCGCAGGAGAAGTTGAGATGGCATCAGAACTGGAGGAGATGTACGGCCACGTGGACGCGGTGGAGCTCTACCCCGGCCTGCTGGTGGAGAAGCCCCGCCCCAACGCCATCTTTGGCGAGACCATGGTGGAGATGGGCGCCCCCTACTCGTTGAAAGGCCTCATGGGTAATCCCATCTGCTCGCCCGAGTACTGGAAGCCGAGCACGTTCGGCGGGAAGGTGGGCTTCGACATCATCAACGGCGCCTCGCTGCAGAAGCTGGTCTGCGCCAACGTCCGGGGGCCCTGCCCCATGGCGTCCTTCAACGTGCCCGACGTGGAGGTGGCCGGCGCCGTCACCATCAACTCCAGCTCGGCGGACGCGGCGCAGAGCGACGTCAGCCCCACCATCCTGCTGAAGGAGCGCACGTCGGAGCTCTGACGCTGAGCCACCCTCACCTTCATCTCCACTCTTAACTTATTGCACTTATTTATTGATTATTTATTGTATTTGCTATTTATTTGAACTTCACATCGGAAAGGAACTTTTTTTTTCTACTTTGTAGAAGACTGTAAAAAAAATAATATATATATTTAATTTTGTATTAATGCTGTATGGTTTTTTTACATTTTTTACATGATGTGTAGAGGAAATGATGAACTTGTTAATACGCGAGTGTGACGTCATTATGGTTTACGTGCTGAAACATTCCCGTGTGTGAGATTCCATCGTTGCCCATTTTGTCTAATGATGGTGTTGCACACACTCACACACACACACACACACACAGACTTCTGACACTGTACCCTGCTTTAGAGATGAGTTTATGTCTTATCTGCTGTGAGTGGACATTTCTACTGATGTTTTGACAATAAAAACAGATTTTTGCTGGAAAACCTTCTGAACGTTCCTGAGCGTGCAGACCTACGGATCAGATTAAAGCAGATTCTGTAGAAGGAAGGAGAAAATGTGCAGACGTTCGATGGAATACAGACCATAAACTCACCTTTATATAAACACCCCACGTCTCAGAGCTGAAAGCCATTCTCTCTCTCTCTCTCTCTCTCTCGTTCCCTCGCTCAACATTCTCCGGCCAAGAGCAGACGTGCTTTGGCATCCCAAGTTTCCAAACCCAGGTGCTTATGGAAAATCCCCAGACCAAATGGGGCATGGAATGGGTAGAGAGGGGATGAGGGTGGATGGGAGGAGGATATGTAGCGCTGCCATTCATTATAGGTGGCGGCCAGTCAGCCAATGAGGAGGAACAGAAGAGGGTAAAGATCCGGGCCTCGGCTTTTTTCATGGTTCAGCGTGAACATTTACTTCAGTGGCGGCTCCCCGATGTCCTCCACTTCTCTCCAATCTAATCAGATCTTTCATCTTTTAATTACATTTACATTTACAGCATTTATCAGACGCCCTTATCCAGAGCGACTTACAATCAGTAGTTACAGGGACAGTCTCCCTGGAGCAGTAAGTGGGATTCGAACCCGGGTCTTCTGGTTCATAGGCGAGTGTGTTACCCACTAGGCTACTACCACCCTGGACCAAATACAAAATGGTTCCTGGGCCATGTTGATTATGGGGGAAAATCCGTAGGAGCTTCAGGAATCCTGAGATGCGGGAAGTCCATTCGAGGAGAACGGTGACCCAATAAAAGCCCAGACTTCAGTCAAAATGAGCATGTGTTGAACAAGTCACCAAGAAGAGCAACCAGAAATTCCACATTCAAGAATTTGGACATAGCTGGTGCAGAGAATTCTCAAACCGGAATTTGCAGGGAGTTTTTTTACATTTGAAATGCTTAAGAAGTTACAAAAGTTACGAATGAATTCTAGTTCTACGTTAGCTGAATGGTGAGAATTGCTCCTGGAGAGATGGTCAGGCAGCGGCGAATGAACGTGCGAGCTGATGCCGGTGAGCTAACCGAGGCTCCGACGTGGAAAGTCTGCACCGCAGAGTGGAAGTGCGGGAAGTTTTTATTGTTTTTGCCAAGAGCGGGTTGTGAACAGGAAAATCCAGTCATCATGCAGCACCGTGCAGGAGCGACAAAGACAAAAAGTGACCCATCTGATACTGAATCTTCAATCTGAATTGTACTACTTGCACCAGTACTGCTAATACTGGGACGGGGGTTACGGCTAAGTAGACTCTGGATGTACAGGTCATACAGACACACCCGGGGCAGGGTAGGTCAAAGGTCAAGAAGTGTGAAATCACGATTAACCATAAATTAAACATTTCCTGCAAAACACTTCCTGGCCAAGCAAAATTCAGTTTGATCATATCAGGCTTCAATACGCCTTTTGCAAACACCATCATAATCTGTTTATTATTTTCCTGGCACCTTGCAGTCTGTTATGGAGGGTGGCTGGTCACGACTGTCATGACCGGGATTTATAAGTGAGAGATACAGAACTCCCGTTTCCAGGAGCCGCAGACATTTAGGCTCACGATTCTCGCCTGTACACATTCAAAATGTCTTTTTCCTACATGCTGTTGTCCAGTTATGTCCAGTCTGTCCTGTTCATTGTACAGTAAAGTTTAACCTTTCTTTTATAGAGATAACCTGTACAGTATTTAAGTTTTAGTCTTAGTTAATGGTAGAGGGTGGTAGTGGTTAACACACTCGCCTATGAACCAGAAGTCCCAGGTTCAAACCCCACTTACTACCATCGTGTCCCTGAGCAGGACACTTAACCCTGAGTGTCTCCAGGGGGACTGTCCCTGTAACTACTGATTGTAAGTCGCTCTGGATAAGGACGTCTGATAAATGCTGTAAATGTAAATGTAGTTAATATAGTTTAGTTTAGTGTGTGTATATACACATATATATATATATATTTTTTTTTTATGATTGCACTTCCGGGGGGGGGGGGGGGTCTGTGTGAAACAGTATTTCAAAACACGGTATACTGTCGTACTGACAAGAAACCAATCTTGAAATCTTGAATCTTGAAATTCATTCGTGGAAAGTGACTTTTCTTCCTCATTTTTCACCATTTCTCACCAGGCCGTACCAGATTACGATCAGTCTGGGGTTTAAAAGTAACTTCCCTTTTGAGTTCTGCTATCTATAGTTTAAGTATCAGCGTAAAGAAAAGCAAAAGGATAAAAGATAGACAAGGAGAAGAATAGACAAAAGACTGAAAGAACCATGTCACTTTAACGAAAGTGTTGATAAGTTCCCCCGATAGACGAGGCAATTTGAGGTGCAGTTTATTTAAAGATCATAAAATGATCTCTAACACGTTATGCAAGCAGCGCTATGAGCCAAACAAAGGCTTATTGTCTGTGCCGATAAAACCTGATTTACGGTCATACCCAGAATCGACACCCAGATAAGCAGGCGCATGGTGGGATCGGTCCACTTGTCTGGAGTTTTCTCCTTCCAGGTTTGACGGGGGGTTCAGCGAAACACCAACACACGTCTGGTGTGTGACAGCCAGCGGCTTCCCTTCGTGAGAGCCGGTTCCTCTCAGGATTTCTTCATCTTGTTGCTCAGGGAATTCCTCCTAAATTGTGTGCAAACTTGGTCATCAAGTACAAGAAACGTTTAACCTCTGTGCTTGCAAACAAGGGTTTTGCCACTAAGTATTAAGTGTTTTTTTGTTAGAGGGTTTAAATACTTATTTCACTCAATGAAATGCAAATCAGTCTCTATCTTTTATTTAAAGTGATTTTTTTTCAATTTTCCTTTTGATGTGCTATCTGTCACTGTTAAAATAAACCTACCATTAAAATGATACTGTTCTGAGACTTTTCATTTCTGCGTCATTGGACGAACTTACAAAATCAGCGAGGGGTCAAATAATTATTTCCTCCACTGTATATAGCGACACTAGATGAACAAAATAAACACACTTTCCTCCCTGATATCAATCAACACACATGCAGACTACTTTTATCTGCAAGATGTCTGAAGTTGAGTCATGGCAGCTGGACGTCTCTCCTTAAGATAGATACGTAGATCTGTTTCATTCACGGAACTTTATCAATCTAAGGGAAGTTGAATAGTGACCACAGATTTATCCTCCAGGCCTTGAATAGGCTTGTAGAGTGAAACAAGGCAGGGGAGAGACGTGGGAACCCCCTTGTATAAGTAGATAAATAACAATCGCCAGATGGGACGATTTCGAATGGAGTGACAATGCCAACAGCTCAATGCTAAACTGGTTTTCCCAGTTTACGCTCAGGAATGGCCTCACAAAAAGCCATGTGGGGATGTGAGCTGACGTCTCTACAATCAGGTCAAATTGTGAAATTCTGCAATTTCACGATGCGCTTATTCATATTCCAATGAATGTTTTTGTTGTTTTTCTGCGTAGTATTTTTTATCCAACTCATGGTGTCATGTGATCGTGTTTCTCAGCTCCTTAAATCAGACCGTGCGGGGGAATCTGAAGCCGAATTCCCTGGGCCACTGGCACGACTGGAACAGTTTCTCCCACAAACACGTGACATGACAAACGGAGGCAAAACATTTTTTGGCAAAGCTGAGAGGAACAGATGAAATGAAAGGAAGTTGGTGGCGAAAAGGCGCTTGTGACTGCTTTCGGAATTAACAAATATTGATCTCTGTGTGTAGAGTCAAAAATGTGTTTTTAAAAAAAAAAAAAACATCACAGAAAGTTAGATCGAAGCACGATGCTTAAACCATCTTGTAACAGAAATGCACATGTGATCATTCCATAGAATGGCATTTGGCGGCACCATTATCTGTCTTTTTTTAGAGCCGATTTGAACTTTAACTCTTTCCTGGTACTGGCAGTGCAGAACATTGAGCTGTGGGCATAATGAGTCTGGCCTCAAGGCTGAGCGATGGGATCGGCTGAAACTTGAGGAAGAACCAACAGACTGTAAAATCTCAATAGTAACAGAGCTGAACATTAACAGGAACCTGAAGATCCTTCCTCCATTCCAAATAGGGTCAGAAATAGATGTAGTTAATGCAACGAAAAGAGGAAATAGCCTTATCTTCTCGCTTGTCTGTGTTTGTGTCTCATTTCTCACTGAACGTCTTTTTGAAAGTGTTGGGGAAGACAGTAGACATCCGTTCACTGAGGTTCAGCCTGGCTTTGGTTGAACACAGGCTTAGGTGGGAGCTACATGGACAAATTTAGGAGAGCACAGTTACCAGCTGACATGCCTTTTCATTCAGAAGAGTCTTTAAACTTGGGACACAACATGTCAGCATATTTTCATCCCATTTTAATCAAATCTATGAATTGAGACCAAGGCAATGAGAAATGCTGGGACTCGCGGTGGGTCCATCATGGATCGTTCGAGAAGTTAACTATGTACACAACGCGTCCTGCAACCATGCAGATTTATCTGCGCGTTTACTCCCGAACGAAATATGTTTGTGCCTGGACTTGCGTTACGTTTCCTCTGTTTACTCCCCACACGCCCATGTTTGTGCAGGAGTAACGTGATATTTAAAACTGTAGGCAAAGAATCCATGTCATGACGTGTGGGAGGATTTGGGAAGAGCTGAAGATCCGCTGTAAGGTGAGTACAGGAGAACCTGCATCTACCCCAGGTTCTGCACTGGGACAGTCACCATCCATGCGAGCTGTGATAGACCCTGCACGACCCTACACGACCCTACACTATCCGATACCTTTATTTTTCTGTGTGTAGAAACTAGAAGATGGGGAGACCATAGAATAGTTTTACACAATAGGTAATTGTGTAATTATTTCTGTCACCAAAAACATGATTTTTAATAATGCTCTTACGAGCCTGACGATGTCACACATTCTAGATCACATGCTAGTTGCAGTGGCCGTGGTGGCCTAGCGGGTAATGAAGCGGACCCGTAATTGGAGGGTTGCTAGTTCGAATCCTCAGGTGCCACTGACTAAGGTACTGTCCCCATACACTGCTCCCCGGGCGCCTTTCATGGCTGCCCACTGCTCCCCGGGTCCCCAGGTGATGGGTTGAATGCAGAGGACACATTTCACTGTGTGCACTGGGTGCTGTGTTGTGTCACATGTGACAACTAATCACTTTCCTCATTCCGGATTATTTATGCAACATGCACTTTACTGAAGACCGTATTTCTTTCTTGCTTTATCTGTTTAGTTATGTCTGTTTTATTTCTGGTTGTTTAAAGTCATTTTAATGCCTTGGCTCATTTTATAACAGAAGATTCATGAATGTTTGCATCTGTTATTTCCATGTTGACTAGGGTGCTCGTAGGCTAGTGGGTAACACCACCGCTTATGAACCAGAAGACCCAGGTTCAAACCCCACTTACTACCATCGTGTCCCTGAGCAGGACACTTAACCCTGAGTGTCTCCAGGGGGGGACTGTCCCTGTAAATACTGATTGTAAGTCGCTCTGGATAAGGCCGTCTGGTAAATGCTGTAAATGTAAATGTAAACGTGGTTATTGCCTCTAGAAAAGGACTCATGTTGAGTCTCAGTAGGACATATTGCTGGAAGACTGGACACCAGAGAGGTTAAGCACGTCCTCTGTGGTGCTCCAGTGATGGTGAATGAGATGATGTTGTTGCTGCAGGTTATGTGAGGTGAGAGAAGGGGGTCGGGGGGATCTGGACGCCGACGTGCAGAACTGCACAGGAGTTTGATCCAGCACCATGTGTGAGTCTATGGAAAACCCTCCTGGCTGCCAGAACACCCATGGGTGCAGTGACGTGGTGTCACCCGGGTCCTCTGCTGCAGGAGGTTGATGCGGCGCGGGGGCAGGACAGGCACCGATTATCCGGGTTTAATTGCCGTGAAATGGCACCAGCTCTGCGGAGCGAATGCGCCCCAAATCAGGAGATTTCCATTGGACGGCCTCACGCAAGCCGAGGGTCCGATTGGCTGACGTGTAGCGCCCCCCCCCCCGTTCTGGCTGCGCTCCTGGCTGTCGGCGTGGCGACGGGCCGGCAGTACGTGCAGATTTTCAGGTGAGGACGAGCGGGCGGAAGCGTCCATGTTCCGTGCCAGAGTGTGGAAGTCGGTGAAAGCCTCCAGCGGAGCGAGCGCTGACGAAGCCGCTGGACGCCGGGCTCCTGTTGGTGCAGTGACCGCCACTCCTCCACCAGGGCGGGGCTACGCCATGCTGTCATTGTAGCCGCTGGCGTGACCCACATTATAGAGACTACCGCTTATACCGCTTATGCTAGGGTGGTAGTCACCCCACCACCTGCTCCCTGGATCCAATCCCCTCACACCTCCTTCAGTCCATACAGCCCACCATATTATCTGCTCTGACACATGTCTTAAACTCCTCACTCACAACAGGAACATTCCCCACTGCTTTCAAACAGGCTGTCATTGCTCCCCTGCTCAAAAAACCCACATTAAACCCATCTCTACTGGATAGCTACCGCCCAGTCTCCAACCTTCCTTTTCTTTCAAAAATTCTTGAAAGAGCAGTCCTGGCTCAACTTTCCTCATTTCTCCACAAGCATGATCTTCTTGACCCTTTTCAGTCTGGTTTCAGGAAAGGGCATTCTACTGAAACCTCCCTCCTGGCAATGATGGACGACCTTCGTGCTGCAAGAGCTGCCCGCAGATCATCTGTCCTTGTCCTACTTGATCTATCTGCTGCCTTCGATACAGTTAACCACGAAATTCTTCTCACCACACTCTCTGATTTAGGAGTCACAGGAACCGTACTAGATTGGTTCACCTCTTATCTTTACGACAGGTCCTTCAAGGTATCATGGGGAGGTGAGACATCTGTCCTCTCTAGGGTAACCACAGGGGTTCCACAAGGCTCTGTCCTTGGCCCCCTTCTATTCTCAATATACACTCGCTCACTTGGTCACATCATCCAATCACATGGCTTCTCCTATCACTCTTATGCTGATGACACCCAGCTCTATCTGTCATTCCCACCAGAAGATGCTACTATAGCAACAAAAATTTCGGCCTGCCTCTCAGACATATCGGCATGGATGTCTGAGCGACACCTCCAACTCAACCTATCCAAAACCGAGATTCTGATCTTTCCGGGCAACAATTCTCCTCAGCAAAACCTTTCAATTCAAATTGGATCGCTATTGTTAACACCCACGGCATCTGCAAAAAGCCTTGGAGTTTTGATAGATAACAAACTGAGTTTGAACCATCATGTTGCTGCGATCTCCAGATCCTGCAGGTTCACTCTCTACAACATTCGCAAGATTTCTCTCACAACAGGCTACGCAGCTCCTCGTCCAGGCAATGGTCATCTCCAAACTCGACTACTGTAACTCTCTCCTGGCTGGAGCCTCTGCAGTCACCATAAAACCACTCCAGATGATCCAAAATATGGCAGCCCGTCTCATTTTCAATCAGCCAAAATACACCCATGTTACACCTCTTCTTACCTCCCTCCACTGGCTCCCGGTAGCTGCTCGCATTGAGTTCAAATCCTTGATGCTGCCTACAGGGCTGTAAATGGAACTGCGCCCTCCTACATCAACACACTACTACCTAGCTACACTCCTGCACAGAAGCTACAATACTACCTCCTACATCAACACAATACTACCTAGCTACACTCCTGCACAGAAGCTACAATACTACCTCCTACATCAACACAATACTACCTAGCTACACTCCTGCACAGAAGCTACAATACTACCTCCTACATCAACACACTACTACCTAGCTACACTCCTGCACAGAAGCTACAATACTACCCTCCTACATCAACACAATACTACCTAGCTACACTCCTGCACAGAAGCTACAATACTACCTCCTACATCAACACAATACTACCTAGCTACACTCCTGCACAGAAGCTAATATACTACCTCCTACATCAACACAATACTACCTAGCTACACTCCTGCACAGAAGCTACAATACTACCTCCTACATCAACACAATACTACCTAGCTACACTCCTGCACAGAAGCTACAATACTACCTCCTACATCAACACAATACTACCTAGCTACACTCCTGCACAGAAGCTACAATACTACCTCCTACATCAACACACTACTACCTAGATACACTCCTGCACGCTCTCTCAGATCGGCAAACGAAAGGAGACTAAAAATTCCTTCTTCACGGGGTCTCCGATTCCAATCATCTCTGTTCTCCGTTGTTGTCCCTGGCTGGTGGAACAACCTGCCCTCCTCCACACGACTAGCCGAGACTATCAACACTTTTAAGAAGAAGGTGAAAACCCTCTTATTGAAAAAATATTACAGACAAATCTAACACTTACACAAGCACATGCGTACACATTGAATAAACAAATACAAAATGTATAAATACATTATAATTTTTCTTAGTCTAGCACCCAACAATCTCCGAGCATGCTCTTCACTGACAAGTCTAAGCCTTATCAGGGCTCTTAGTTTGTAAACTCGATATTCTATAGAAATCGAACGAGAATTGCTGGTGTCTTCCTCTTGTAAGTCGCTTTGGATAAAAGCGTCTGCTAAATAAAGTAAAGTAAAGTGGTAGTAGCCTAGTGAGTAACACACTCGTCTATGAACCAGAAGACCCAGGTTCAAACCCCACTTACTACCATCGTGTCCCTGAGCAGGACACTTAACCCCGAGTGTCTCCAGGGGGGGACTGTCCCTGTAACTACTGACTGTAAGTTGCTCTGGATAAGGGCGTCTGGTAAACGCTGTAAATGTAAATGCTTATCCCAGACAAAAAAAGACTTTTCTGTTGTTGAGGCCTCAACCTGTTGATGCGGTCACCAACAGAGATGCTTCTCGTTCTCTGGGCGACATCATGCATTACCAAACCGAATCGTGGATCCAATGACATCCGTGCAAGTGGTCGGAACTAACCAACCGGAGACAATGTGATCGTGACAAATAGGAAGCAGTATTAAACGTTGGCGGGGCAGAACGAGAGCTACGTTTCGCCCGGCCTGTGTGTAGGAATGTGGGTGTGTGGGTGTGTTTACAGATGCTTGTGTGAGTGTGTTTGTGTTCTTAGTGACATGCATGTCACTGCATGCTGAAGCTTAGCTCATGCTCGGGTTACGTCACGCCTCTTCTCTTCTCTCCACAGGACGTTCGTCTCCCAGTGACCATAAAAGGCAGCAGGGGCATGATGGGAAACACCCCGCAACATTAAAATACTGTTAAAAAATAGCACATTTGTTGGTTTGCTCCCAGAACACTTCTTCTTTCTGTCTCGGAGGGAAACGGCAGAGTCTGAGCGACGGCCGCTGTTGCAACAAGGGAAAGACTTCGGAAAGACGTAATTCCAGATACTGGATACAGCCGGATCGTTTTAATGATGTGGTTTCCTTCCTCGTAGTCAGCGTGATGGTTTGTGGGGTTCCCAACGTGTGGCTAAATCTCAGAAGTGCGTAGCCCGGCGTGAGTCAGTCGCGCGGCATGCCAAAAATTACCTGGGAAGGGGGTGGGGCTTCACACCCAGCCCGTTAAAGGGTCGCCTCTGTCATCTTCTGCAGTCGCCATGGAGGACGGCGCGGGTTTGGGGTAAATAGTTCAGCGTTACGCACACTCCCTTGTTTGTGTTGGAGCTGTTAGACCAACGAGGTCGAAGGTCATGAGTCACACAGACTTTCCCAAGTGAGCAGAGCTGATCTCACCGTGGACGCTGTGTTGTAGGCGAGTGGTCACGTCCAACTTCATTCACCCACTTTCGTCCTGCAGCCTGCGCACTAACAACAAACGCGTCCACGCGGGAAAGCTGCGGTGGAGTCAGACCTTCTAGGAATCACACTCTCTCTCTGGAGATCCCTGTCTGGGAAGGCCGACTGCGCGTGTGTGTATATATACTGTGATGTCCACCCGAATACCGATACACTCACCAAAAAAAAACAATGGCTTCATAGCTCAATGGCCGGAGCACTGGTCCTATAAACCAGGGGTCGTGAGTTCAATCCCCGCAAACGTCTTTCTATGGGGCAGCGGTGGCCTAGCGGTTAAGCAATCAGAAGGTTGCCGGTTCGAGGCGCCACCGAGCAAAGCACCGTCCCCACACACTGCTCCCCGGGCGCCTGTCATGGTGCCCACTGCTCACTCAGGGTGATGGATAAATACAGAGGACAGATTTCACTGTGTGCACCGTGTGCTGTGCTGCTGCGTATCACTTCACTTTCTAAAAGCCACGTGCGCTCCGGTTTCTTGTTGGACTGTTCGTGTGGTCACAACGGACCTGGTTCCGCGTGGAAGCTTTTTTCTGCCTGCGCGACGGGGTCACTTTTTTGGGAAGGAGAGGATTCCTGTTTACCTGCAACATTCCTCACCAACAACACCGCCGAGGTGTCGGGTGTGAACCGTCTCCGCCAGTTTACAGCACCTCCACTGATGTCATCACGTCCAGCATAACTTTCCCAACATGAATCAAATATAAGATGTTGAAATGTAAAATAAGAGGTTTTGAGAACATTCTCGCTGTGAGATTTTCAATAGTGGACCTCTAATACTGCGAGATGTACGAGCATCAGGAAGACGCTCAGCACCAACAGACATTAGCCAACACAGCATATTTATCAACATATTTATTAATACTTGCATTTGATTAATAGTGCATTGGATCGTGTGCACGAATCTTGTGACTGAAAAGTGAAACATTTCAGTGTTCTTTTCTGTATAAATTTAGTTTTTGGCACAAATCTGACTCCATAGTTAGCAAAACCCCCAGAGCAACTGCACACTTATTTTACCCATCATGCCCTGCAGCAGCCACCAAAGTCTGTGAATTTGCTTTCGTCATATAATATACACAGCAGAGTCATTGTTCGAATTTCAGCGACTACATTATGGTTATTATTATTATTATTGTTATTATTATTATTCCAGCTTCAGCTTTTTTTGGTGCACCTCTGGGTGTTATTTTGTCTGGTTGAAATGCATCAGGTTGAGCTGCGAGTTTCACTCACATGTCAATAATCCCTTCACTTGCACCTGGATTGGTGTTCACATCATGTACTTAAATAAATAGAAATGATGGATCATCTTGTCTTGTCTGTTATCTAGCGCGCTGTAATCTGCGGTGCACGCAAGATCACCGATCTACCAAAATCACAGGTACAGATGGACAGGAAATGCCTCAATCCAGTTGGCCTTTAATCAAGTTCAATTCCGAATGCGGCCCTGATAACGTCATTCACGTCACGTGTCCTCCCTCGCAGGTGCCGCGCTAAAAATACCGTGAGAACAAACAGAAATGCAGCGGGGCGGGTGGTGAATAGTAACCCGAGGTGTCCGCCGGTGAAAAGTTAATCTGCTCTCACAATGATTTTTGTGCGCCTCGTGGACGTCAGCGGCCCCCTCCGTGGCCTAATGGAGGGCGCGCACCGGGTAAAGGCCACGCTTCTCACCTGACATTCCGGCTGACGCCCACTTCCTGCCGGGGATGGGGTGGGGCCATGGTGTACATTTTTTCCATTTGTCGGATAAACGGAATCTAACAAATTTAATCTGACATTTAAATTGATGACATTATCACTTTATTTGACCCGTACAGTACAGAACAAATAAAGAGGAACGGTAACATCGAGCTTCCATTGTCAAATAAGGGGAAGCTGTACAGAGAAAGAAAATAATAAATTAGTTTGGCCTTCCCACACTGTAAAAAGAAGCGTTGTGCCAACTAAAAATGATCAGGCAAGAGGATAGAAAGTCAACTGTTAAGTAATTCATGTAAAAAAACATCAGCAACAGTCCAAAGTTCTGAATACACCTCTAACACCCACATGGACAAACTCTGAGGTAGAAGAGCAGAGGTTCCGTTTCTCACCTCGTCACTCTGCAGAGAGGAATCACCTCATCATCAGATACAGTTTAAACTGTTCACACACACGCACGCACGCACACACACACACACACACACACACACACACACTGATGTCGTTTGTGCAGAGTTTCAAGAAGAGCACCATACCCCAGCTTGTGCTGCTCCCCGGGCGCCTGTCATGGTGCCCACTGCTCACCAAGGGTGACGGTTAAATACAGAGGACACGTTTCACCGTGTCAACGCGTGCTGCGCTGCAGTGTCTCACAATGACGATCACGTCACAGTTTCAGACAATTCAGTATTCAGTTTGCAGCCATTTGCATTTATGTTTTGTCACAACGTCTAGCAGCAAATAAACACGCCTGTAAGATAAAGTTAAAGTGAAGTGATTGTCACATGTGATACACAGCAGCACAGCACACGGTGCACACAGTGAAATGTGTCCTCTGCATTTAACCCATCAACCTTGGTGAGCAGTGGGCACCATGACAGGCACCCGGAGAAAGTGTGTGGGGACAATGCTTTGCTCAGTGGCACCTTGGCAGCTCGGGATTCGAACTAGCAACCTTCTGATTACCGCTAGGCCACCACTGCCATGCCTGATAAGATTATCTCTTATCAGGCGTGAAGCCTCTTTTCAAAAGTTCCGTACTTACAGAGACATCGTGAACACCTAGATGCAAAAGCAGGAGTCCACTAAAGAAACAGTCTTCGGCTACAGTACGGCCCTGGAGCACTCCGAGAAGCCCCGCCCCTACAGTCCTGTAACTTGGTGGACAAAATGGCTAAAAAATGGCTCCCTATAACTTTGCACTGAAACACGTAAGTAAACAAAAGTAAATGCTTGCTTGATAACCATTTTAACCGGTTTTGTTGAATGAACAAAGTTTTCTTAATCAGGACACGCCCCTTTCTCACACCGCGACCGGCTGCTGGCCGCAAGTCACCCGCTCCGGGTTTCAGGCCCTTTTCTCTGCCACCGTGTGAAATCCGACGCCCGGCGCTTATCTCCGACAGACGCAACCGAGGTTCCAGGCATCTGGGGAATTCGCGTTTCAGCGGGCGTGGCCGTCAGGGGGCTACCTGGCCTTCAAAAGCTCATTCAGGTCTATGGGAATCCTGCGAGGGTCGCCCTCGGGGACGTCAGAAAAGCTGCAGATTACAGGACACTCAGATAAACGAGGCTTCATCTCGGAGTAGAGCTTCACCAAACCGTGTGTGTGTGTGTGTGTGTGTGTGTGTGTTATCTGGAGAAACCGCAGGCAGAATGTTTTTATTCCAACCCACGACTTTTAGCTCTCACCCAGTCGTAATTCTGGAGGGCTGTGAAGGTAAGTCTCCTTCTACTGAAGACATGGTTCATTCAGAGGAGAGCTGAGGACCAGAAGCCATGATGAAGGAGCAAGAGACTTGGTAGAGAAGATCTTCAGCTCCTGTAGGGTGGAGCGAATGCCTTCAAGCCAAACCTTTTTTTATTAAGAAGGTGCAACTGGCCGTATGAAAATGTGTAAAGCACGACAGGCGAATTGGAGGCGGAAGTGGAGAAAAGATGAAGATGTTCATGAGCGAGGTGTGGAGAATTCCACAGCGCCATTCGTCATTAAATGATTCAGCCATCACAGAAATCTCAGCACGGCCTCAGTGAATGACGGCCTTTGTCTGAGGTCGGGAGTGGGTCCGTGTCATCAGCGGCGGTGACGGTCACAACGACACACAAACTCACAGGCTCTCACGAGGCGGGGGGAGGACGGGAAATTATTGTTCTTCCTGCTTTACAAGGCCGAGGAAAACGGGGAAATTTGCATCTTGCAAGATCTCACAGGTTTTGTAACTTATCATGCATTTCTAGTTTCTGTTTAATCATTTCAGTTTGCTGGCCATGGGTCTGATGAACATCAGTCAATTAAGTGAAGTGAAGTGATTGTCACTTGTGATACACAGCACACGGTGCACACAGTGAAATTTGTCCTGTATTTAACCCATCACCCTTGGTGAGCAGTGGGCAGCCATGACAGGCGCCGGGGAGCAGTGTGTTAAAGTTAAAATGAAGTGATTGTCACATGTGATACACAGCAGCACAGCACACGGTGAACACAGTGAAATTTGTCCTCTGCATTTAACCCATCACCCTGAGTGAGCAGTGGGGACGGTGCTTTGCTCAGTGGCACCTTGGCGGATCGGGATTCGAACCGGCAACCTTCTGATTACGGGGCCGCTTCCTTAACCGCTAGACCACCACTGGCCCATTATCTGCATGAAACTGTAACAGTCACAGGTGAGGTGAGGCAGTCCACTGTCCAGAAACCAGCTCTGCATGGAAGGACTGAGGTCTGGTGCCATAAAAAGGAAGTAATCAAATGTTGTTTCTGGTGTTGCAGAAGATACTTGCAGCAGGACGTTTGGTGAGACGTTGTTGAATGTCCTTCCTCCTTTTAAACACAGGAGTAAACATCTATCAGCCACAGCAGACCTTCATGAAAAATGTTGCTGAGCAGAAGGAATCCCACACCAGTAATCTTAAGGAATATTTTCAAGGGCAACTATCTTATATCCATTCAGAAAATTATGTGAATTTATGCTTAGTTATTGTAAGGCTCCCTTTTTATTACTTACAGTTACGGCATTTATCCAGAGCGACTTACAGTCAGTAGTTACAGGGACAGTCCCCCCCTGGAGACACTCAGGGTTAAGTGTCTTGCTCAGGGACACGATGGTAGTAAGTGGGGTTTGAACCCGGGTCTTCTGGTTCATAGACGAGTGTGTTATCTGCTAGGCTACCTCCACTCATCGTTTGCTACATATTTTTAATTTTTTGATATGGGGTTTTGTTCTCCTCATTACACAAATGCACATCACCTAATATGCTGAAATCCAATAAATTCATACAGATTGAAGTATATGTATGTAAATTATAAAATCGTCAAGGATCTACGACACAAAGTAGCACAAAAAACACAAACCCTTAAAACTCAAAACCCAAAAACATGATGCTGCATATACTGGAAATCGTTTATGAGCCGTGGTGGACCAGCCGTGGTGGACCAGCGCCTAACTTCTCACCTGGAGAATCTGGTGGTGTGCGGCCTGAAGTGTGTTTAGCTGTACTCTGATTTGGGCGGCGAGTGTGTGTTCGAATGTGTGGGCCGGGTGCAGGTCCAGGTGCAGTCTGTATACAATCTGATGGATGTTTGGAGGAGCGCAGATGTTTCCTCCACACACACCAAACCCTTAAACACACATATAAACACATTCATGAGTGACTCAGAAACACACACACATGTACACGCACACACGCGCACACACACATTAAGGACGTACAGTGGGGCAAAAAGGTATTTAGTCAGCCACCAATTGTGCAAGTTCTCCAACTTAAAAACTCTCAACTATGAGAGACAAAATGAGAATTTATTTGCAAATTATGGCGGAAAATTTGTATTTGGTCACTAACAAAAGTTCATCTCAATACTTTGTTATATACCCTTTGTCGGCAATGAAGAAGGTCAAATGTTTTCTGTAAGTCTTCACAAGGTTTTCACACACTGTTGCTGGTATTTTGGGCCATTCTTCCATGCAGATCTCCTCTACAGCAGTGATGATTTGGGGCTGTCGCTGGGTAAGACGGACTTTCAACAGAGTTTCTATGGGGTTGAGATCTGGAGACTGGCTAGGCCACTCCAGAACCTTGAAATGCTTCTCACGAAGCCACTACTTCGTTGCCCGGGCGGTGTGTTTGGGATCATTGTCATGCTGAAAGACCCAGCCACGTTTCATCTTCAATGCCCTTGCTGATGGGAGGAGGTTTTCACTCAAAATCTCACGATACATACATTAATTCTTTCCTTTACACGGATCAGTCGTCTGGGTCCCTTTGCAGAAAAACACCCCCAAAGCATGATGTTTCCACCCCCATACTTCACAGTAGGTATGGTGTTCTTTGGATGCAACTCAGCGTTCTTTCTACTCCAGACACGACAAGTAGAGTTTTTACCAAAAAGTTCCATATGACATTCTCCCAATCCTCTCCTGGATCATCCAGATGATCTCTATCAAACTTCAGTCATTCACTAGGTCCCCCCGTGTGGTTCTGGGATTTTTGATCACCGTTCTTGTAATCATTTTGACCCCACGGGTGAGATCTTGCGTGGAGCCCCAGATCGAGGGAGATTAACAGTGGTCTTGTATGTCCTCCATTTTCTAATAATTGCTCCCACAGTTGATTTCTTCACACCAAGCTGCTAACCTATTGCAGATCCAGTCTTCCCAGCCTTGTGCAGGTCTGGTGTCCTTACACAGCTCTTTGGTCTTGGCCATAGTGGAGTTTGGAGTGTGACTGTTTGAGGTTCTGGACGGGTGTCTTTTATACTGATAATGAGTTCAAACAGGTGCCATTACTACAAGTAATGAGTGCAGGACAGAGGAGCCTTTTACAGAACAAGTTATAGGTCTGTGAGAGTCAGAAATCTTGCTTGTTTGTTAGTGACCAAATACTAATTTTCCACCATAAATTCTTTAAAAATCAGAGGATGTGATTTTCTGGTCTCTCATACTTGAGGTATACCTATGATGAAAATTACAGGCCTCTCTCATCTTTTTAAGTGGGAGAACTTGCACAATAGGCGGCTGACTAAATCCTTTTTTGCCCCACTGTATATGTGCGTTACCTGAGGGCTGGGATCAGAGGGCTGGACCTTCAGAAGTGCTGATGGTTGGAGAAGGTGGCGACCACAAGACGCAGGAAACGTTCTGTTCGTATCAGAGGACAGAATCCTGCTGAGTGGTGAAACCATCATGATGACGACGCTGGAGTCGACCATCCAGCCGACTCAGCCAAGAGCTCAGCGGCAACTTTTTAAAAATTCTTTTGTCTTTTGGCAAAAGAACTAATTCATGAGAAGAATTTCACGTTTTGAGTTTCCATGATGGTGTCGTCACAAACCCTGCACACAATTTGCAGGCTCACTCTACCCTGGAAGGGGGTCCCTCTCTGTATCACTCCTTCCCAAGGTTTCATCCTTTCTTTTTTTTCTCTCTCCTAGAGTTTTTTTGTGTG
>NC_041725.1:19421145-19453645 GCF_900700375.1 Denticeps clupeoides | reverse complement strand
TCCGACTGAAAACACTCACTCTCACACACACACACAAACACACACACACACACACACAGGCTAAAAGTCCAGGATTGCAGCAAAAGGTGAGTGTAAGTTTGTTCACTACCAGCCCTGCCTGTGTGTACACACACTGATTCACACACACACACACTCACACACATACACACACACACAGACGACTGAGCTCTTTGAGCTTACGTGCACAGGACCAATTAATGTTAAACCAGACAGTCATGCTGTGGATTTCCACTATGAGCAATTAAAGACAGAAAAACCACATTGTCAGGTAGGGTGTGTGTGTGTGTGTGTGTGTGTGTGTGTGTGTGGGTGTGTAAATATCCGGAGAGAAGATTAGACATTTAATTAAAAATTAATTTAACAACAAATGACAGCAAACAGGTTGGAAAGAAAATGCTAGTCAATGATGTTGATGCAATGTGTGTGTTTGTGTGTGTGTGCACATGAGAGCTTGTGTGTGTGTGTGTGTGTGTGTGTGTGTATGGGTCCAAGTATTTCTTTTTCTGTACTGGGCACCGCAGGGGTGAAACTGGGTTCAAGCTTCTCAGGCAACCAGAGCTGATAAACAAATCAATCAAGTTTTCATATCCGGGTCTGAGGAGCTGAACTTTTGAACGCAGATTATCAGGGTGTGCAAGACAGATGGCACGCTTGTTTTTGTGTAGGAAACCTCGTAACACACACTGCAACACCCTGTAACACACCCCATAACACATACCGTACCACACCTAGCAACACCATGTAACACACACCGTAACACACCATGTAACACAATGTAACTCACCCCGCAACACACCCCATAACAAATCCTGTAACAAAATGTAACACACCCCATAACGCACCATGTAACACACCCCATAACACACCCTCTAACACATCCTGCAACACCATGTAACACACACCGTAACACACCCTATAATGCACCATGCAACACCATGTAACACACCCTCTAACGCACCCTGCAACACCATGTAACACACCCCATAACGCACCCTGCAACACCATGTAACACACCCTATAACACACCATGTAACACACCCCATAACACACCCTCTAACACACCCTGAAACACCATGTAACACATACCGTAACACACCCCATAACGCACCCAGTAACACCATGCAACACACACCGTAACACACCCTGCAACACACACTGTAACACACCCGTAAAATGCCCTGCAACAGCATGTAATATACCACATACCACATCCAGTAACACACCATACAACACCATGTAACACACCCCATAACGCACCCAGTAACACCATGCAACACACACCGTAACACACCCTGCAACACACACTGTAACACACCCGTAAAATGCCCTGCAACAGCATGTAATATACCACATACCACATCCAGTAACACACCATACAACACCATGTAACACACACCGTAACACACCCCATAACGCACCCAGCAACACCCTGCAACACACACCGTAACACACCTGTAACATGCCCTGCAACACCATGTAATACACCCCATACCACATCCCGTAACACACCATACAACACCATGTAACACACACGTAACACACCCCATAACGCACCCAGCAACACCCTGCAACACACACCGTAACACACCTGTAACATGCCCTGCAACACCATGTAATACACCCCATACCACATCCCGTAACACACCATACAACACCATGTAACACACACCGTAACACACCCCATAACGCACCCAGCAACACCCTGCAACACACACCGTAACACACCTGTAACATGCCCTGCAACACCATGTAATACACCCCATACCACACCCCGTAACACACCATACAACACCATGTAACACACACCGTAACACACCCCATAACGCACCAAGCAACACCATGCAACACATACCGTAACACACCCTGCAACACCATGCAACACACATATAATCTGCCGACTGGTTCAAATGTTTGTCGTGCAGCCGCTCATCACGCCGCCCTGTCCTCCTGCTCCGTGTTGGGGGAAGACGGGATTCGGTCTTGCGCCAGGATGCAGCTGCGAGCCCAGCGGTAACCTCAGTTCTAACATGCGGCAGAACGGGTTCCGTCCGTCATGGCTGGATGAGACGAGTGTGTTTGTGAGAAGATACGCTGCAGGGAGCACAGAGCTTCTGCTGAATTCATGCCGCAATTCCATTGTTCTCTCAATTTGTGGGAATCGCGAGTTTGACGACTGGCCAGGTTTCGGGTAAAGCAGAGAACTTGAGAAGCAGGGGGGAGCAGACAGATGGTCAGCATTATTCCTCCAGCATGGATGGACACTGGGAACCCCATGGTGATGCTGTCCTCCAGTGTCTGAGAGGTGCCGGAACAAGGACCATTCCAGATTTTATTTTGGCTTTCAGCCATCATATTTCTCT
The DNA here is from genome assembly GCF_900700375.1 of Denticeps clupeoides. Classification (NCBI taxonomy): domain Eukaryota; kingdom Metazoa; phylum Chordata; class Actinopteri; order Clupeiformes; family Denticipitidae; genus Denticeps; species Denticeps clupeoides. Next base: position 19,451,264 of record NC_041725.1, on the reverse strand, counting down.
GTAATATGTAACCGTATGAGTAATGTGTGTGTGTGTGTGTGTCATTGTTCATGACGTCTTCTGACCTGTTGCATGCTTTAGTGACACTGTCTGTCCCGGTGTTAAAATAGCGGCCGTAAGCCACTAAGCTTTCCTCGCGGCGGTGGCGCCGCGCCCGCTGTTGCCGTGGAGATTACCGAGCCGCGGTCACGGTCCAGACCTTGTGGGCAGCACTGCCCGCTGACCACGCAGCGTTACCCACAGGCCCCGGCCTCTCGGGCCTCCTGACCAATGAAATCACAGGAGGTTCTTTTGCTCTCCTTGTAGGGAAAAGAACAACAGAGTCCTTCACTATAGAAGAAAATGGATACCCCTTAATGTCTTTAATAATCCTACATTTTCATTGCTTTAAAAGAACTTTCAAAATGTTTTTCAAAGGCACTTCAAAGCAATGAAATGAAATGAAAAGCATTTCATTCTCTTCGCTTCTTCCTATAGTTACAAACAGACAGCGAAATGTCAGTATTTTACATTTCCCATTTACAGCATTTACCAATAAAACAATCAAACTTAGACACATTTCTCATTAAAGTTCAAATTCCTTCACCCCGGACTGTCTTTGTGTATATCTCTCTCTCTCTCTTTCAAACACACACTTCTACACACCCACACACACACACACTTTTACACACACACACACATACAAACTTCTACACACACACACGCAGCCTAATTGGTGCAGTGTTGGTTTCCAGTGATCCTGAACCCTGCAGTGTTTTTCTGTCTGTGTCTCGCTGGGCAGGAGATGAATCGGCGGTGTCAGGAATTCCGCTCTTCGTGCAGACAGGGTCGGACGCTCACGCTCGTACGTTCTCGTGCAGCGGAAGGCCCTGCTCAGGGGCATTCACAAGGTAACCAAGACGAGGCAACTGGGAAATCTCACAAACGTGGCGATCTCAGTAGAATCCACTGCAAATAACACACCGTTATCAGTTGACAAATCGGTCACATCCTGGTTCTAATGTCTTGTAGCCTGCAAAAAGACTGGAACTGTGTAGCTTATATTATATTTTATACTTTTCTAAATAATTTTTATGATATAAAAGTGTTTTAAGTTTAATGACGAGGGAACACACTGGCCTGTTAAGGAATCCTGCAGATTCCACAGATGTTCTTGGCCACCATATTCTTCAGCCTGGAGGGACGGAAATACCTGCTGCTCCTCCGTCCACGTCTGTGCGTGGGAGGTTGATGGTTCGATGTTGGCGGATTTATCCGTCTCAGTCACCGGGATCAGCCTAAGCCCTGACTCGGAATAGCAGGGATGGAGGAAGGGAGACGTATGCAAATGTATTTCTGAAACACAATCAACATGAAATATGACCATTACATAAAACGTGGGATTTGAGATATTTTTCTATGGGCAGGTGTCAACGAACCACCTCAAGGAAAAAGTAAAGTGCTGCTTTGCTTTGCCCATGATGGTGACCAGCAAGCAACCTGCTTGCCAGAAATTGGGTGTAGGTGGTGGCACCTTCGGAAAAAGTGCATTCCCAACAGGCCTTCCGACAGAGGAAATGACCTCATAGCCAATTCACGGAATGGGGCCACTGACTAAATATTAACATTTAATGGAGGAAGCAGGGTAAACACGGTGATTTACAGATATGAGTCAGTTTCCACCTCATTCTCCGCCTCTCTCTCCACCATCAGCTGCATTTGGAGCTCCGAAAGTGCGGGTCGACGTTTTCCAGTTACTGTTGTGCAATTTCAGCCGTAAAGAAAAGATGATCCCAGAATGGACCAAAATCGACCCTCAAAAAAATGCTATTCCTGGTTTATAGACATTTGGGCCCTTTAAGGTGGAATTTAGTGACAGATTAGGATTAGTCTGAGAGTTTTAGAAAGAGACCCTGAGTGCTCGACCACTTAATCTTAATCCCAAATCGTTTTTTCTTCCTGACAACTTCAGATGAAATTCCAGAGCATCGGGATGTAAGATATTCCTGCTGTCTATCCCTTACTTAGCATCAGCATCACGTTACGTTACGTCTTGGCTTTTTTCCTTCTCTCTCCTTCACCCTGGTGCAGGTGTCTAATTCTTACTCTTCAATCCTCTTAGTCTTCTATTTCAGTGAGAAGCTCTCGGTGAAGCTCTCAGCCCGAGGAGCTGAGTGACCGGCGAGCAGTCGAGAAGAGGCCACTGAAGAAAGCCGTCCCCGTCTTCACGTACGCCGGTGAGCTTCCGCGCTCGGGTTGCATGCATGCATGCGTTTGATGATGCTCGCGTGATTAGAAGATCGCTTGGACAGTAACAGCTACGGTTGCTGCTGTCTGGTTGCATGAGGAACGTGGTGGATTCGCGTTGCCAGATTCCATAGTCTTTTCAGTCATTACCTAACTTATTGGTAGACGTGTCGGGGTCCGTTAATTAAACTGTGATGCTGGACTGTAATCTCAGCCACAGAAAGCAAATCTGCGCTCCATTGCTCTTCCTCAAGGACCCGGATTGTGCATTGCAATGAACTGAAATGACATTCGGAGAAGCGAATTAGCCACATTGGAATTTAGATTCGAATGAGTACGTTCAAATTCGGTTTGTGCACAAATATCAGCCAATAAAGAACAGATAGAATCCGTTTTGGCGGAGAGTGAGAAATGATTGAACACACGCTAATCAGATTATAATCCATCGATGCACTCGCAGCAAGACGACGCTATGGGTTGTGTACACACACGCCACACCTGATGTAGTGTAGTCAGAACAACCGTCTTCTGACCAGTGAACAGTCGTGCTCCTCCTACAATGACCAGGCCAACGCTACAGTCGGGATCTTCGGTCGAGGGCATTAGATCATTTTCTTCCTCCCCGTTAGTGACGCCGTTTCCAAGACAGCGGGCAAATCCAATCATGTCGGCAGCCAATCAGACGACTCGATTAGCTCGTGTCGTAACGTGACAGCGCGCCATACCTGGCTCATCCTGAGTGACGTTGACACACCAGCTTTCAAGGTGTCACCTGAGTTGATTATAAAGCCTCTCGCTGTGTAAGTGTGTGTGCGTGTGTGTCATTATGTAACCGTTAGGGATTCAATATTCAATAAAATGAATGCAGATCTGCGGACTGAGACTCCGTTGTTCATTAAACCTGAGAAGGATGCTTTGTAGTTCCACTAGAGAACCGCAGCAGGCCAACCCATCGTACCAGGAACCTGGTTGGAAACCATCTATACCATGCTTATGAGCACCATGTGTGGCTTGTATTAAATTAGTAATAACCTATGTGGGCTCTACTGTGCTTCCGAGAGCCTACGGCAGAATCAGTTATCCAAATCCAGGGGAGTGGTAGAAGGTGAGCTGAATCACAGCGGCCTGCTTCTTGGCCACCCTTGGTTGGGAAGGTCTAGGAACATGTCACATGGAGGCAGGAGAAGGAATCTGATGACTCAAGGAACAAATGAACCAAGACCAAACACAAGACATCAAGACACGACATCAAATTCTCAACTGGAGCAAGTAAAGAACTCTGGAAGATACCCATAAACACAGAGGTCATGTTGGATTGGAGGACATGGTTCAGCCAATCAGAATGAGTCTGAGATGAAAGTGAGGTGTCGTGTTTCCATCTGGATTAACGTCTCCCAGCATGTTACAGCTGTGAGATTAAAGATTCGTATTACGGTGGGATTATTACACTCCATCACTGAGATCGTGGCCTTGTGTCTAATCTGATGTTATCTCCCCGCCTGTCCGCAGCGGAGCTTCTCACACATCATGTCGGAGGAGGTGACGGTCACACACACGGGTGAGTCTGTGTGGCAGATCAATTATACCAACACATGGTAGTAGCCTAGCGGGTAACACACTCGCCTATGAACCAGAAGACCCGGGTTCAAATCCCACTTACTACCATTGTGTCCCTGAGCACACTTAACCCTGAGTGTCTCTGGGGGGGACTGTCCCTGTCACTACTGACTGTAAGTGACCCTGGATAAGGACGTCTGGTAAATGCCGTAAATGTAAATGTGCAGGTCCCAAGGGCGTGATAAACGACTGGAGGAAGTTTAAGATGGAGAGCATGGACCAGGAAGCTCTGTCCTCCAACAAGAGGGAGCTGCTGAGGCAGATGAGCTCCCCTCACAAACCGAACGACGAAACACGCTGCGGACTCAACCGCAAGGTGGTACACACACACACGCACACACCACACACACACACACACACACACACACACACACATATACACACGCACACACACACACGCGCACAAACACGCACACACATACACACACTCACACGCTCACACGCGCACACACATAAACACACAAGCACCCACACATACACACACACATATACACACGCACACACACCCACACACACACACACATGCACACACACATATACACACGCACACGCGCACACACACACACACGCGCACAAACACGCACACACATACACACTCACACGCTCACACGCGCACACACATACACACACCCCACACACACACTCGCACACACACGTACACACGTACACACACATAAACACACACGCACGCACACACAGACGCACACCACATACACTCGCACACACACTACGCACACACACAGACACCACCACACACAGACACCACACCGTATGCACACACAGACACACACACACACACACACACACACACAGACACACACACACGTACACACACACACATATACACACGCACACGCGCACACACACACACACACGCGCACAAACATGCACACACATACACACACTCACACGCTCACACGCGCACACACATAAACACACACGCGCACACACATACACTCGCACACACACGTACACACGTACACACACATAAACACACACGCACGCACACACAGACGCACACACACATACACTCGCACACACACGTACGCACACACACAGACACACACGCACACACACAGACACACACACACGTATGCACACACAGACACACACACACACACAGACACACACACACACACGTACACACACACATACACGCACAAACACACCAGACACACACGCACACACAGACACATGCACACACACACACGCGCGCGTGTGCACGGTGAGTGGTGAGTGAATGATGTCCGTGTTTGTCTAGATGAGCGTGCAGGAGTACGAGCTGATTAAAGAGGATGACGAGCAGTGTCTGAAGAAGTACCGCAAGCAGTGCATGCAGGAGATGCACGAGCGCCTGAGCTTCGGCCCGCGCTTCGAGCGCGTCCACGAGCTGGACAGCGGCCAGGCCTTCCTGGACGTGGTGGAGAAGGAGCACCACATGACCGTGGTGGTCGTCCACATCTACAAGCCGGACGTGAAGGGCTGCGAGGCCCTCAACGGCTGCCTGGACTGCCTGGCGGGCGAGTATCCCAGCGTCAAGTTCTGCCGCATCAGCGCCGAGGCCACGGGCGCCGGCGAGCGCTTCTCCGACGACGTCCTGCCCGCCCTGCTGGTCTACAAGGGCGGCGAGCTGCTGGGGAACTTCCTGGCCGCCACGCAGCACCTGAACGAGGAGTTCTTCGCCACCGACGTGGAGGCCTTCCTCAACGAGTACGGACTGCTGCCCGAGAAGGAGCCGCCTGCCGAGGACGACGCCGACGTGGAGTAGACGCCCTTCCGTCAGTCTGGAGTCCTGGAAGCTGTCACATGAAACCTCACATCTCCTCACTTCCCCACCTTCAGCCCGTGGAGGCCAGAGACGCCGATCGGTGACAGATTCCTCGGGCTGAAGACTGGCGGGATGTCCACTAGCGCAGCAGTCGGAAAAGAAACTGAGTTCCGTGGAGCCGTAGTGTTCAGCAGCAGGAAAGTTCCTCTCTCTGTACGTGTGACAGGCGTGTTGAGCGGTCGTTTCTTTAGGCCTGATGTTGCTGGAGAACAGACTTAAATAGGCCTCATTAGGAGAAAGCGAAATGCTCCAGCTGTATTCATGTGTCTACGTCTACCATGTTTTGTAATGAGAATGTAAAACGTAATGTCATGTAAACGTACCGTTGAAATAAAACCGTAAGATCTGGTTACGCTCAGGGGTGGGAATTTTAATGGCTCCCGTCTGTAACCGGGACTTCTGTCCAGTAGGACAGCTCTGCGTGACGGAGAGACAGGCTTTTACCTGCACGGAACCGCGGGGCTGAGTCACCTGCACAGGTTCACAAGTTCATCACGCCCAACACACGCCTGTTACGTTCTCAACTTTCCCTCCAGCGAGCGATGCAGATAACCCGTTCCATGCCAACAGAACGCATGCCTGTTTAAAGTGAAGTGAACATGTGATACACAGCAGCACAGCGCACGGTGCGCACAGTGAAATTTGTCCTCTGCATTTAACCCATCACCCTGAGTGAGCAGTGGGCAGCCATGACAGGCGCCCGGGGAGCAGTGTGTGGGGACGGTGCTTTGCTCAGTGGCACCTCAGTGACACCTTGGCGGATCGGGATTACGGGACCGCTTTCTTTAACCGCTAGGCCACCAACCGCTGCCCCCGGACCTCGCAGCTTAACGTACGAGTCCAATGCAGCTTCTGCTCTGTCCATCTCGTTCAGCATTTTTATCCATTTCTGCGTGAAGGATGAGGTCGTCTCAGGCACTCCAGGCTGAACACACACTGATCAAAAGAAAGCCACGATCCGTCCCTGTCACGGGTGGGCTGGACATGGCATGAAGGAGGATGCATTCGCACGATCACAGGACAGGGGTTTAATACAAACTTTACAAGACAAGGGAACATGAACACGTACAATGACCCAACGGCGAACAGACACGAACAGGATAGCTTTATACAATTCTATAAATATACACCAGGTGAACACGATCAGGGAACATTACACAAGACGAACATGACTCCGGATCCGGAGTCAACCCCTGCCGGTCCGGATCATGACAGTCCCTTTAAAAGTCTACTCATGTTGGTTTTATTTAGTAACCTTGTCTCTCAATCAGCAAACACTGTAAATTGTAGTATAATAAGTAGTCTGGAAATGGCGTAAAAATGCATCATTTTCAAAAAGATGCTTAAAAGACTGAATGCTATAACATAAAAAGGACAGTCAAGCCAGTGTAGAGTTTGAACCCAGGGCCACAGGGACGTCCCCTTGAACCACGGTGGCACCGGGAATGCGGACGCCCTGATCCCGTATGAGGATTGTTATTGCTCGCCGCATGTCACAGTGCATGCTGATCTGGACCGAGCCGATTAGTCTGAAAATCTTCTGAGCAGATTGCATCTTAATCCGGTCCGCGCCGCGGGGGCCGCATCTCCTCACCGACCCAAACCGCGCTGTAAATTTACCGCTGGCGGTGTATAATTAGGCCTAACGCGCAGTCCCCGATGGCGGCAGGGTGTTATTAACCGTCTATATCAGGCACCGGCGCTGAAAACGCACGCTCGCCGCCACACCTCACGGAGCTATATTTATCTGACAGCCGTGCAGCAGAAGTGCCCACAGGTAAATGGTCCAGTTGTGACAGATGCAGCACCAGTTGGACCAGAACCAGACGTTTCTTCAGAAACACAACCAAGGTGGAACTATAACAGGAACATTTTAGTCTAGAACCTAAAGTACCACTGACTCCAGTTGAGTGGGGATCTGATCGTTTCAAGAGCAACAGTTGCATAGAAACACACACCTTCAGTCAGTCTCTCTCACACACACACACACATACACACACCCAAACACCCTGCAGCTGTCTGGACGCCCTTCCTGGGACGAGTCTGCACTGGCCTCGTCCCTCAGACGCACCATCCACCGGTCCCCGGTGGGATTTATTTTTCCCTGAATCGGCATTTGCACTTTCCATGACTAATACTGCAATTTATACATTCTAATTTATATATCTGGAGAAAATTCCAATACATGTTTGTTGCTCTTAAATGCAAAATTACATAATAAAATTAAAGTAGGAGTGAAATATGCGCAAAATAATGTCAGAGGTAGCATTAAAAAAATTATCAAAAATCTAAAGGCCACCCAGATTACTTTCTCAGAGCAATTGAAAGAATACAATCACCAATACAGAAAGAATTTTATTAAAATAAACAGCAGCAATGGAAGCCGGCAGTGTTACAGTGTTCCAATATATTGATTAAGTCACAAAGACGTGTGATTTAATTTATCGACTGAGAGTGCAAACGGTTTTATTACAAGGTGAGTCAATTTTGCCAATATTTTTGAGAATTTTATAATCACATATTAAACAGTAAGCTGAAACATTGGTCGAGTTTTTACAGTGGCCCGGGTTTATTATTGTTGTGATCAGAACCTGCGCTTTAAAACATTTACATTTACAGCATTTACCAGGCGTCCCTTATCCAGAGCGACTTACAGTCAGTAGTTACAGGGACAGTCCCCCCCTGGAGACACTCAGAGTTAAGTGTCCTGCTCAGGGACACGGTAGTAAGTGGGGTTTGAACCTGGGTCTTCTGGTTCATAGGCGAGTGTGTTACACACTAGGCTACTACCACCCTGTAGTTACAGGGACAGTCCCCCCCTGGAGACACTCAGGGTTAAGAGTCCTGCTCAGGGACATGATGGTAGTAAGTGGGGTTTGAACCTGGGTCTTCTTGATCACAGGTGAGTGTGTTACCCGCTAGGCTGATACCATCCCAAAAACATGAATGATTTTTTGAGCTATCGGCAGTAGCCCAGCGAGAACAGAGTCGGGACCGTTGATCCATGTAGCGGGAACGCTGCTCGCTGTTCTATAAACGTTCTGGCCGTTCGGCCCGACTGCTTCACTGGCGTCCCGAGCCAGAACAGCGTGAGAACAACGAACCAGGCCTGCCATTTTAAAGAGGGAATTTTACAGCAGCGCGTACGGGACCTTTCCTGCGTGACTAATGTTTAACGTTCACTGGCTGAGGTGCTGCAGGAATGCGCCGGAACCTCTGATCTCCTGCTCTTCTCCTGGCTGCTGCCCCCACCTACACACACGACAAACAAGGTGAAACTGCTCCACCTGATCCATCCCAGACATCAAACAGGGGTTGGGCGCAGACAACAGGACGAAACTTCGGTGCCCACTCAGTCCACCTCGCATGAATGGAGATCAGAGTTCAGAAAAGTGCCCCGTGGTTTTATTTAACTCCAACAGCTATGTACCACATATTCGGGTATTTAATTCACCGTATGCCTGTACACACTATATAAAATGGACTGTATGTATTTGGTACGCACTATAATTTACCCAAGATAAACCATATAACTGCGATCTTCATATCAAGACACACTTTATAAGCTTGCATTAACAATGTATAGCTATATAAGCAATGCATACAACGATTTATACACTATTCATAATTCATGGGTACAGATAGTATAGTAAATTACCATCAGGGTTGATCATTGGCATGTTTTTGAATCAGAATTAATGGAGAAATGTTGGGGGCGTGGCATGTCGAAGTCGATACCTGTCCACCATTTGTCCACCAGGGTGTTGAAGGTAATCGTGAGCAGCTTTTCACTCCCGAGGCACACACAACCCAAGCAGCAAAACACTGCAACACACACGCCGGGCGGGGCGCACTGACTCAAGAAGTGAAAGGGAAGAGGAGCTGGACGAGATGAAAGAGCGCAAACACACACACACACACAGGTGATTAAAGTGATTAGAGCAGAGGACCAACGACCGGCCGCGCCCCTTCCGCTGTTGCATCCTCACGCACGCCCACACACACTCTGGCACGCACAGGGCAAGGGCCGCTTGCATCGACGCCAGTCACGCGAGACCAGGTGACAGGCCTTCATTTCACCACACGTTTCCATGGCGACAAGTCACACCAAAGGCAAACACACGACGGTCCTGAACACACACACTCGCGACCAGGCAAACTCCGACGGACGCCACTGCCGGCCACGCCCTCCCCAGGTTTCGTGTACTCTACAGATTTGTCTTTGGAGGATGTGACTGCGGCTGTTTAGAAAAATGCAATCCGGCAATTGAACGGGTTTTTAAGCGCAGAGCAAGTGGTAGCCGGTCAAATCCATTTCTACAAATTTCCGTGCAAAGTCGGTCACAAGTGGCAGCCAACCAGTCAGGTTTATTGCAGATTAAGCAGCCATGATGGTTGCCGTTCCTGTGCTCCCTGGATTGCAGGAACGGCCACTCCTGGCCCACCAGGGGGCGCCATATCTCTGTTTTGTCATTGCACATAACTGTTGGAAAACCATCCCCGTCGGCTAACTTAAGGTGGTCAAGAGAAGCCAAGAGTGTGAAGCCACAGCAAAAGATCACAGTTCTGAACAGCCTCAAATACAAACTGTTTAGCATCCTTCACAATATTTGTTTCCTAATTAACCCCAAGTGTGAGATTTATTCTGCAATGTAAAAAGAAAATGAAAAAGAAAGACTCATAAATGTTATTATGCTGAGTGGCTGATTGAAATGATTACTGTATGAAAGTCGGTATTTGATCTGCGTGAGGTTACTGTACTGCGGTCAGCGCTTTACAGTAAAATGACTCTGGGGCCTGCGGCTGCATGTCAGTCCGCTATTCACCTCGCATTCCTGCTCCAGTCTGATCATCACGCCATCCCACACAAACACACACCTATACACACACACACACACACCTCTTTATACACTACACACCACAGACACTGAAATACACACACGCACACACACTAAAGTAAAAAAGTGAAGTGATTGTCACTTGTAATACACAGCAGCACAGCACACGGTGCACACAGTGAAATTTGTCCTCTGCATTTAACCCATCACCCTGAGTGAGCAGTGGGCACCATGACAGGCACTGAAATATAGATACACACACACACATACACACACACACACACATACAAGACACACTATACACACACACATACTGCTACATACAGTACAGACCACAGATACTGAAACACACTCACACACATATACAAGACAACACACACCTATATATACACACACACACACATACAAAACATCACACACCTATATACACATACACACAAGATAACACACACTCATATACACACACACACATATACACAAACACACATACACCTCTACATATAGTACACACACCAGACATTGAAACATACATACACACACACAGACACACAAGTAAACAGACACATACTCACACACACATACAAAGTCCATATACACTAGAGGTGTTGAAATGAATCTTATAATCAGCGTTGACGATTCGCCATGGATTCTGCATCGATTACATCACAATGACGTTGCTTGGTGACCAGGTTTAACCGAAAGGAAAAGTGATGAATCGGAGTTGAGTGTGAGTTTTAACAGCTGCTCAGATTCATTCCAGAATCTACGAGGGTTCAGAAGAATAGAATCCGGACCACGATCTCTGGGTTTCATGAGCCGGATATTAAGAAATGCAGCAGGGGCCTGAGTCGGGAAAACGGGTTTGTTTGTCTAACGTGTGTGTGTGTGTGTGTGTGTGTGTGTGTGTGTGTGTTTCTGAGACACCGTGTGGTCTCATCCTGACACCTAGTGGTGACTCTCAGGTGACACCAACTCATCTTACCTCCAATTTCCTGCTCCATCTCAGATACGTGAGATAAATGATGCAGACACTGTTTACAAGTTCTTTACATTTTTTCTCACCGAATATCAACCTCTCAGAAAATGAGAAATGTGAAAGTGAAGAAAATACAGATTATTCATGTCTGCCTCACGAGGGTGACGTGATGGACTGGACTCACCGGCAGTGAGGCATCATGCTGGAGAAAAGTAATCGGTGGACGTCTGGCCTCAACAATGCTGACCCACATCTGACCTCCCCATCTGAGTGGGAACCACCGTGCAAAAGATGGAAAATGCGCGTAAACGGCACGAGCAAAGGTCAGCAGGGCCAGCTGAGAAAACGTCCGCCGCCATCGTCTGGTCTGACGATGGCAGCGGCGCGACGTGGCATTTCGGGTGAAATAAAGGTCGTTTTCCCGGCCTGGTAAAGACCAGACGACCACAAAGTTCCAGGTTCGAACCCCACTTACTACCATGGTGTCCCTGAGGAGGACACTGGACCCTGAGTGTCTCCAGGCGGACTGTCCCTGTAACTACTGACTACTGTAAGGCGCTCTGGATAAAGTGAAATGCTCTAGTTTCCCAGAGGAACAGCATGTAATCATCCTGTACGCTGGAACTCTCGGCCCGGATGGGGTCAATCTCTGTCTCGGTCACCAAAGACGAACCTCCCTGTCCTTTCCGTATGACTGGCTGCTTGTTCCGGTAACTAGTTAAAGTCTTTTGCATGTAAATTTGTTTTATTAAACGTTAAATGTCGTCAGGTGATGCGTTTTGTTGGTCACGAGAGGGGTGCGTCTGGCGATTATATTTTAAACATTTCCTCTCTCCTTCAGCGGAGCGCTCTTGAAATGTGGTCATGTGTTGCGCATTATAGGGACCCAGTTTGAAACGATGGCGGCACAAACTGTGATATTTCCCCCACTGGCCAGTTATATTACATTATACTGAATCTGTAATGGATGGCAGGGCCCAAAACACACAACTGACAAATAAAGTGAAGTGATTGTCGCATGTGATACACAGCAGCACAGCACACAGTGAAATTTGTCCTCCACATTTAACCCATCACCCTGAGTGAGCAGTGGGCACCATGACAGGCACCCGGGGAGCAGTGTGTGGGGACGGTGCTTTGCTCAGTGGCACCTCAGTGGCACCTTGGCGGATCGGGATTCGAACCGGCAACCTTCTGATTACGAGGCCGCTTCCACCACTGCCACCGCTAGGCCACCACTGCCCTACACGCATACAGAACAGCCCGAGCCCAGCACTCCGGTTCCACCGACGTTAAATCTACTGGTCCAGTGGCGCAGTTCTGCACCCATTCTCTACTGGAAATGTAAAGGACGAATGTCGAAATCGGGCCCCTGTGCAGCTGCTTCATGGTCGTGTTCCACTTTGCTCCATTTACGTTGTTCAATACTTGCCTACCTTCATGTATATGTTGCTGTCGCTTGTGGAGGCCAGTCGCATCGTTCGTTCTGACTCGGTTCGCGTTGGCACGTTCCTGCTGACTTTTTACAATACTGTATATACTGTACTCACTGTACTATTTCCGACTCTGTCGAACATGATGGCCGTCATTTCGCCAATGATAGCTATGACCCCCTTGCTGATCGTTGATGGATCATTAGATCCATGCTCATTGTCCCATACCATCCATCCACCCTGGATGGAAGCAGAAGAGCTTCCCGAGGCTCTTTACTGGCTGCTCCGTGATAGGTAGAATAGATTGTGCCTTCAGATAGTGAGAATCCCATGGGTTAAATGCAGAGGACACATTTGAGTGTGTGCACCGTGTCCTGCGGCCGTGCAGATGCTGCTCGTGAATTGATTTTAAAAGGAACCTTGACCCTTGGTTCTACCTTGGACCCTCAGATGTTTTGTGCTTATGGTCATTTAAGTAGACATCATCAGACATTCTAATAAAATATCAGCCATAATGAAGTCAAGAAGTATTTTTACTTCTTGAAGCTTAACCAGTGGTGGTCTAGCAGTTAATTAAGTGGCCCCCTAATCAGAAGGTTGCCAGTTCCATTCCTGAGCCGCCATGGTGCCACTGAGGTCCCCTTGATAAAGGTCCCGTCCCCACAAACTGCTCCCCGGGCGCCTGTCATGGTGCCCACTGCTCACCAAGGGTGATTTACAGTACATTTACGGCATTTATCAGACACCCTTATCCAGAGCGACTTACAGTCAGTAGTTACAGGGACAGTCCCCCCCTGGACACACTCAGGGTTAAGTGTCCTGCTCAGGGACACAATGGTATTAAGTGGGATTTGAACCTGGGTCTTCTGATTCATAGGCGAGTGTGTTCCCCACTAGGCTACTACCACTGGTGATGGTTAAATACAGAGGACACATTTCACTGTGTGCGCCGTGTGCTGGGATTGGACCCTGGACCCAGTTTGTAGACGTTGGAGCTGCAGGGAGTAAAATTCTGCGTCGGTTCCTCTGCTGTAACCCTCCGCGCCGGCAGGGGGCAGCAGCGCCTCCAGCCGCCGCGTTTAAAACTCGGACCCGAGGAAGCGGCCGCGCCGGAGGTTCTGCGGGAGAAATGGCGGCGGCGCTGCTGCAGGTTCTGGAGCGGTCCGAGGTCTCCAAACTCCCGAAGGCGGTCCAGACCAAGCTGGAGAGATGTCTGTCGGACCAGCAGGCCGAGCTCGACTCCCTGCGCGGCCAGCAGGAGCAGCTGCGGGTGGACGGCGGTGAGTCGGAGCCGCGGCGCGGCCTGTCCGCCTCCTCCGGCGTTTTGCTGTGTTAAAAGTTCACGACGTTGTTCACATCCCGCCGCCCGGTGTTTTTTTTGTTTTTTCCTCGATCAGGAAAGATAAAATGCGCTCGTAAAGCGTTCCGATGATAAAAGTTTTCCGATTTCTGTTCTGAATAAAGCGAAGAGTTCGGTGCAGCGTGGATAACACGAGTGGAGGGAAAGTGACGTGATTATCGCTGTGAGACACTGCAGCGCAGCATTTACCAGACGCCCTTATCCAGAGCGACGTTACAGGGACAGTCCCCCCCCTGGAGACACTCAGGGTTAAGTGTCCTGCCCAGGGACACGATCTGGTCTTCTGGTTTGTAGCCACACCACAGCATGTGTCCTCTGCATTTAACCGTCGCCCTTGGTGACAGTGGGCACCATGACAGGTGCCCGGAGAGCAGCGTGTGGGGATGGTACCTTCATCAAGGACCTCAGTGGCACCTTGGTGTTTCGGGGTTCGATCCAACAACCTTCCGATTACGAGACCACCACTGCCCAAAGGCCGGGTTCCTGTTCTGGAATTCCAAATAAACATATAAAGTTCTGTAAGCGTATAACATGTAGTACAGGTCTACATTATGCTTCCATATTCCAGAACTGTCTCCTTTTTAAAGTAATTTTTTTAATTGCTTATCTAATTACTCTGATCAGAGTAGCGTGCCTCCTCCCCGCAGTAAGAGATGTTGGCTCGGTTCTCGAATTCGTTCAATCGGTTCGTTTTATTGGTGTTCCTTCCAGAGCAACAGTACTTCGAGATCGAGCGGCGCTTCTCCTGCAGTCAGGACCAGCTGGTCAGGCAGACACAGGAGCAGCAGAAGCTCCGAGACGAGTTGTCCAGGCTCGGTGAGTGCGGCCCGCCTCCTCGCGGAACTTTTCCGCTCCTCCGCCTTTCGTGAACGCTGCTCTTCGTCCCCGTTGCAGAGGAGGAGCTCCGAGGCGCACGAGAGAAGAATAAAGAGCTGGAAGACTCTCGCTCGGCGCTGGAGTCCCGGCAGGTAAGAACCAGACGGCCTCGTTCCAAATCCACGTGCGTGACAGGTTAATTTTGGTCTGGGATGGAGACGGGTTTCGTGTCTGGGAACGTTTTAACCAGGACCAGCTGCTGAAGGAGAAGGACGCGCGGGAGGCGGAGAAACGAGAGCTGGTGAGAACTCTGGAGAGGAGGTCGCAGGAGGTGGAGCACCAGAACGGTAGAAACACACACACACACAATCACTAACATTCTTCTCAGCAGCTTGTGCTCTGGCGGTTTTGACCGAAGTTTCGTTGTGTTTGTGTTTGTTTGTTTTTGTGTGTTTGTGTGTGTTTGGTGTGTGTGTGGTGTCTGTGTGTTTGCGCCTGTGTGTGCGTGTCTTTTTGTGTTTTTGTTTGTGTGTTTGTGTCTTTTTGTGTTTTTGTTTGTGTGTGTGTGTCTTTTTGTGTTTTTGTGTGTGTGTGTCTGTGTGTCTTTGTGTGTGTGTGTGTCTTTGTGTGTGTCTGTGTGTCTTTGTGTGTGTGTGTCTGTGTGTCTTTGTGTGTGTGTGTCTGTGTGTCTTTGTGTGTGTGTGTCTGTGTGTCTTTGTGTGTGTGTGTCTGTGTGTCTTTGTGTGTGTGTGTCTTTGTGTGTCTGTGTGTCTTTGTGTGTGTGTGTCTGTGTGTCTTTGTGTGTGTGTGTCTGTGTGTCTTTGTGTGTGTGTGTCTGTGTGTCTTTGTGTGTGTGTGTCTGTGTGTCTTTGTGTGTGTGTGTCTTTGTGTGTGTGTGTGTGCGTGTGTCTTTGTGTCTGTGCGTGTGTCTTTGTGTCTGTGCGTGTGTCTTTGTGTCTGTGCGTGTGTCTGTGTGTGTCTGTGTTTTGTGTGTCTGTGCGTGTCTGTGTTTTTGTGTGTCTGTGCGTGTCTGTGTTTTTGTGTGTCTGTGCGTGCGTGCGCTTTGCGCTCTCAGAGGACCTGACCCGTCTGAACGGCCGCCTGGCGGAAGCGAACGCGGAGAAGTTGCAGCTGCAGCTGAAGCTGGATGAGCTGGAGGCGTGTGAGGTCTCCACCAAGGTAAAAACTCCGCCCGCGCGTCAGGGCGCCATCCAGGCGTGGTTTTTATTTTATTTTTCATTCTTCACCCGAGTACCGCGAGAAGCGCGCCGAACAGGAGCAGCAGCTGCTGCGGGGTCAGGTGACGTGGCTGACCAATGAGCTGAAGGCGAAGGGGGAGGAGCTTCTTTCTGTCGCGCGGCAGAAGGCCGGCGAGGTTCTGGAGCTGAAGTGCCACCTGGAGGGCAAACAGGACGAGGTGAGGCCACCATGTATATATATATATATATATAATGGAGCTATTCCATATTAATGGCTTGTGCCAGAACAGACATTAGTTAAAAAGTCCACATTTTTTACCCAGAATTCTAAGCTCCAGGAGCAGGTTACTGGCTTGAAGACGTCCAACGGAACCCTCCAGAAGAAGGCCGAGGAGCTGATCAACTCGCTGAAGGAGGCACGCATCATGTTCTAGTTTCTGTTAATTCCTTCGCCGCCTTCTGTTGAGTGTCACCATTGGAATTTCTGTCCTGCTGTGGTCTTGTTCGCCAGTTCAAGGAACAGCAGGCCAGTTCTGAGGAGAAGTTCCGGAATGAGCTCAACGCAAACATCAAACTCTCCAACTTGTACAAGGTGCGTCGACTTTTTTAGTTCAGGACCGTATATGATGAGGATGCTTGTTAGGAGAAGGGAACCATGTACTGAGACAAATGCCGCATGCACTTAATGCTAATAAATAAAAGAAATCTACCCATAAAGGGCAAGTGAAAATGGCAGAAGCGAGAAGTGTGAGACGCTTTGATCTGTGTGTGTGCAGGGAGCAGCAGCAGACGCTGAGGCCAAGAGTGAGGAACTGACCCGCGCCGTGGACGAACTCCAGAAACTGCTGAAGGAGGCGGCGGAAGGTGAGAGAACGGCGCCGGTTGACCTCTCCTTAAAGGTCACCTGACAATTGTACATTTTTATTTTTTGCTTTTATATCGGCACCCCTTATTCTGCATCCGAAGTGCATTTACGAAATTCAGCCGTGGTGCAGAATTAGTCCCACAATGAGATTTCCCAGGACTGTATGCTAATGAGGAGGAGAGCGGCCTATAGAGGTTGATGGGACATTCGCGGAAATATAATCATCGACACCATCCACCAACAACAATTGTGTTGTGTCTGCATTTTTCCAGGAAAAATAAATCCCCTCGTGATGTCGTAGGGGACAAATTCCAGATCTGAGCGGTGAAAGCGCACTCTACACCTATCGCCATTTTTAGCCACTGCAGGACCGTAGACCATTAAGTAATGTCACAGTGAAATTTTGGTCAGACGACCTTTAATACACCACCATTCAGAAGTCTGGATGCACCTTTCTCTCTTGCAGTTTTTATAATGTAGAGCAAATTGAAGTCAAATTGTCGTCACGGGACGATGAAACACACGTGAGGTTATGTAATAAGCTAAAATGTGAAGATTTGCGTCTTTTTCAAAGCTTTTCCTGTGATCAAATTTATGGAATTTACCATACTTATCCAGAGTGGCTTCAGTAGTGACAGTGCTAAGCTGTACAGTAAAACATCAAGGAGTGGTCCTGAGGGGATAACTCAAACATGCAAAAAGTTAATGAAAAGGGCACATAAACACAAGGCTAACAGGCTAACACAGACTCACAACAAAGGGGCTGTCACCCAAAGCAACAACACACATGAATGAGATCCCCAACGGAGCTCCCTGCAGATCTTCATGGACCCTGGGGACCTCCGGAACGCCGTCTGAAGTCACTTTATATAGGTGGAGCTGGTAGGCTTCATCTCGTCCCACGAAGTCAACCTAAAAGAGACGGGACACTAAAACACAGCCACGCGACGCTTGGGAGCGTACGTCCATGGACATGTCTGTCCCTGAAGACACTCAGGGACACGATGTTACGCACTAGGGCACTGTCACCCTAGTAGAGTGTGAAATGGCAGCATTATTAGACATCAAGGACTGTTTCCTACAGTAATGTTCATGCTGAATACTTCATTATTCAGTCATTTTGATGATAATCTTATCGAGCGGTTTTTGATTATTACTGTAGTGAACAAAACAGCCATGAAGGTAAAAACAGATTCAATTTCTCCTGATTCAACCTGTACTAAATGTTTCTTGAATCGGATTCTTCAAAATGGCTTCATCTTGGTCTCCATGACTTCTACAGAGTTCAGAACCTTCCGTCCCGGCACTTTGTTTGCTGCTACTTGATGTCTGATCTTTCCGTTCCTGCAGTAAATAAGTCCCTGGAGGCTCGCTTGCTGGAGATAGGCGTTGTGAGGGACGGGGTGGAGGCGGAGCTGAAGGAGAGGATTGCGGGCCTGGAGAAGGAGTTGGAGACGGCCAACGATCTGCTGTCCAACACCAAACACCGAGGTGCTGCCTGGACATGCATTCAACGCTTCTGCTCGTTTGCTTCACGCCTGAATCTTTTGACTCTGGACGAAGTTGTGAGTTGTGTGTGTGTGGGTTTTTAACAGGTGGTGTGGGCGAGTCCTCCGTCTTGACCGAAGAGCGCTTGACCACCATGTCTCCAACTGCGGCGGCCATCACCAAAATCAGGCCGGGCATGAAGCTCACTGAGGTACTGAAGTCCCGCACGTGCCCAACGTTTACCAGACGCCGTTTAGCCGACTCTGAGCGGTTATTGTGCCGCAGCTGTACAGGGCGTACGTCGAATCGCAGGAGCAGCTGCAGCTGGAGCGGCTGGAGACCAAGCGCGTCAACAAGTACCTGGACGACATCGTGCAGGAGGTGGAAGCCAAAGCGCCCGTCCTGAAGAGGCAGAGAGACGAACACGAGCGCATGCAGAAGTCTGTGGCCAGCTTGTCTGGAAAGCTGGAGCAGGCGGTTAAGGTGTGAAACCTTTTAAACGAAATCACTATTTATTCATTTACTTTCTGTCGTGGAGCCTTCAGTCACCATCATTTTCCAGTCAGAGCTGAGATTAAACAGCGCCGGGACTTGTGCGTCTTCATGGTGCCTCATCTTTTTCTCTTAATTTCCCCAGGAGGTGCAGAGTCTCCAGAGGGAGGCGGACGATGCCAATAAGCGGGCGTCGGTCCTGGAGCGTGAGAACCAGCGGTGTGAACAGCAGCTGTCTGATCTTTCCCAGCAGGTGGGCTTGGAAGTACATCAAGATGTTTAGAATGGTGCCATGCGGTCATATCTGAGCGATTGATCAAGATTTATAATCAGGAGTGGGCTAAATATTGGTCCTTGAGGCACTCTTACCTCTCGGATAATTAAAACCGCAAATTCACTGTGGAAAGTTAGGTATGATATCTTCTGCTTCAGGTCAGTGTTCTACTGGTTGAGCTGGAAGAAGCTCGCGGTAACCATGTGCTCCGTGAAGACGTGTTGCTCAGTTCTGCCGACGTCAGCAGCACGTCAGAGGTCATCTCGCAGCACCTGCTGACCTTCCGGAGCGTGGAAGAGTTGCAGCAGCAGAACCAGAGGCTCCTGGTGGCCCTCAGGGAGCTGGGCGATGCGCAGGAGCAAGCTGAAATGGAGTCCAAGTCATCCAGGTGTGTGTGTGTGTGTGTGTGTGTGTGCATATCTGCGCCGCCATGTCCTCTCGTTGTCCTCGTGTCCACTGACTTGACCGTTTCTCAGGATGAGTGAATTGGAGGACAACCTGCAGAAGGTCCAGGCTGACCTGGCTCAGATGAAGGAGCACCGGGCCACTCAGCTCCAGCTGACAGAGTCGGTCATTCGGCAGAGGGACGCGTACCGCCTGCTGCTGGCTCAGGCCACTGGTGTCCACATGTCGCAGCCTGGTGAGAAACGTGTTTTATGCTTCGCTACACACACACACACACACACATACACACACACAGGCTAACTAAAATGCTGATGGTTGACCTTCAACCTGTGAAGTAGTTGCAGCTGCAGAAGAGTTCACTTTGACGTCGACCCCACGCCGCTCCCCTGCAGCCACACCCACCGCAGCCACGCCCACCGGCCTGATCACCCTGGCGGAGTCCAGTGAGGCCGTGGAGGCCAAAGCTGCTCTCAAACAGGTAGGTTTGTAATTAGAGTTTGAAATGGTAAATGTGACATGTTTTTGGCTGGTGGTAGCCTAGCGGGTAACACACTCGCCTGTGAACCATTAGTCCCAGGTTCAAACCCCACTTACTACCATCGTGTCCCTGAGCAGGACACTTAACCCTGAGTGTCTCCAGGGGGGGACTGTCCCTGTAACTACTGACTGTAAGTCGCTCTGGATAAGGGCGTCTGGTAAATGCTGGGAATGTTTTTGTGCGTCTTCAGCTGCAGGAGGTGTTTGCTGCCTTTAAGAAGGAGAAGTTGGAGACTGAGCGCGCTCAGACGGTGCAGACAGACAAGCTGCAGGAGCAGCTGTCAGACCTTCGCTCCCAGAATGCCAAAATCAGCACCCAGCTGGAGTTCACCTCCAAACGGTCAGGGCTTAGGGTGACCACAATGTCTACAACAATGCACGTTCGGGTTGGCGCTGGGATGGTGGCACGTAGTGTCATAGTCCCCACAATTTGAAAGACACACATCACAGGCGAACAAAATGCTACATAATTATTTTTTTGTTGAGATGAGTGTTCAGACCTTCAGACGTTGACGCGGACGTCTGGACCAGCCGTTTTTCTGGTGTTCGTGGCATCAGTCCACACAGGCACCAGCGTCAGCATTCGGTCTGCAGGGTGTTCCGAATAATGCAACGTGTGCAGTCGAATTATGTTAAAAATGTTAAACGGCCAGCGGTGGGGGCGGCCCTGGCCAGTTTTATGCCGTCGCCCTCTCTCCTTACTCCGCTGCAAGAAGCGGGCACACCTCGCAGATGGAGTGCAATTAAATACCACACGTAAAAAAAAAAAAAAGATGCCACCATGGACATCGGGCGCATGTCGCACATATCAAAAACCACCTCTTGTAATCACTCACAAAATATCGCGGTGTCCCCCTAGTGGCTTACAGCAGTATAGGTAATGAGTCTGTTATGGTTTTCAAGGCTAAAAAACATGTTTGGGAAGAAAATGATTATATCAATTTAGATAAAATACATTTTATAATAATAAAGTGAAGTGATTGCCACATGTGATACACCGCAGCACAGCACACGGTGCACACAGTGAAATTTTGTCCTCTGCATTTTAACCCATCACCCTGAGTGAGCAGTGGGCACCATGACAGGTGCCCAGGGAGCAGTGTGTGGACCCCTGCTGAAGCAGGGTCTTCAATTTGAAGAAAGTAGTTTTGAGTAGTTTGCCACTCAGCAAAGCACCGTCCCCACACACTGCTCCCCGGGCGCCTGTCATGGTGCCCACTGCTCACCAAGGGTGATGGTTAAATGCAGAGGACACGTTTCCTTGAACCTGCAGAAACCCTGTACATCTACGTTCAGCATCTGCTGCTGCGTTGCATCAATCAGTGTTTTGTGTGTATGTACGTTAGTTATGAGATGCTCCAGGACAACGTTGAGGGCTACCGCCGCGAGATCGCTTCCCTCAGAGAGACTGGACAGAGGATGAGTGCTGACCTGCAGAAGAACCAGCAGACCACACACACCCTCACTCAGGACCTGCGCGCTGCCAGTGAGAAGCTTGTCCTGGCTGAGGTGTGGCTTCTATCCATTAAGTGTTTTCATGTGTTGAGGAACGTTTTGTTCTTTAATAGAAGGGTCTAATATAATATATGTCTGTGTTTTAGGCTCAAGTGGAGGCTCTTAGTAAGGACAGAGATATGCTAAAACTGGCAGAGACTCGACTGCTTCAGGAGAAGGAGACCATCCTCACCCAGAGCACCGGACAGGGCCTCCTGCTCTCCAATATCAAGAGCATCCAGGTACCTCACGCGCGGTGCCATCACCATGACCACCTGGTTCTTGCACTGGCTGACTCTTCCGGCCTCTCCGTAGGAGACTCTGGAGCGCTCCGAGAGGGAGGTGCGCGAGCGTCTCACCACTCAGATAGAGCGACAGGAGCGGGACATCCAGCAGCTTCAGAAGAGGGTGGAGGAGGAGGTGGAGCAAAAACACCTGAACAGCAGGAACCACGACGTGAGCCTCTCATTTAGTCTCCCTTCGGTCTCCAACCTCGCCAGGCCTTAATCCCGCTTTCCTCCGTAGTTGCAGCTGGTGGAGCTGAAGCGGCAGCTGGACACCCAGACGGTGCAGCACCAGAGGGCCAAGGACCTGCTGAGCACCGCCCAGTTGGAGCTGACCGCCCTGAGGCTGCAGCTCAGCACCGGGGAGGGGCTGCTCTCTGGTCCTGGGGGGCTGGGCTCGTCCTCTGGAGGTGAGCGTTCGTACCTTGATATTCCATATAGGGCTGGGAATTTGGCAAGAAAAATCAATCGCAATGTACTTTCTGCTATCGAATTTTCTGATATTGCCAGAGATGGTAAACAGTTTATTACCATATAAAACCATGACTCGCTGCCCTTCTCGCCTCCGTTTTCAGCCATTCGCTCCTTTAAATACACAAATATGCTTATTTCTGACATTTATCATGATCGTGAAAAATGCGCAAACATGATCACCAAGATTGAGCTGGATTTCATTGCGATTGAGATTGTATAATTGTTGTGAGTTCTCTATGACTGGCGCACAGCAAGTACACGGTGATGGTGAAATGAGTCCTCGGCATTTATAACCATCACCCTTTGGTGAGCAGTTGGGGGGACGGGATCAAGGGGATCAGTCCGGTTTGGGATTCGAACCTGCAGCCCTAGAGTCCGCTTCCTTAGCTGCGTATGTAAATATATTAATTCTAATGCTTTCATGCAACCAGCAGGCAAATGTTGCGGAAAAACAAATATAAATAAAATGAACAGTTCCACTAACTAAGGGGTAGGCCAAACAATATTTTTTTCCACTATTTTCATTTACGATATTTACCAGAGCGACTTACAATCAGTAGTTACAGGGACAGTCCCCCCCCTGGAGACACTCAGGGTTAAGTGTCTTGCTCAGGGACACGATGGTAGTAAGTGGGGTTTGAACCCGGGTCTTCTGGTTCATCGGCGAGTGTGTTACCCGCTAGGCTACTACCACCCAGTAGTTACAGGGACAGTCCCCCCTGGAGACACTCAGGGTTAAGTGTCCTGCTCAGGCACATGATGGTAGTAAGTGGGGTTTGAACCTGGGTCTTCTGGTTCATAGGCGAGTGTGTTACCCACTAGGCTACTACCAGCCTGTCATTTTTCAATGTTTTGTTTGGATCAGTCATGTGACAGTACTCAGAGGTTAAGCACAGTGCTCATCGAGCATTGTTTTTGGGGCAGTGGTGGCAGTGGTGCCCTAGCGGTTAAGGAAGCGGCCCCGTAATCAGAAGGTTGCCGGTTTGAATCCCTATCCGCCAATGTGCCATTTAGCAAATGGCCACACACTGCTCCCCGGGCTCTCAGGATGATGGTTAAATGCAGAGGACAAATTTCTCTGTGTGCTGTGCTGCTGTGTATCACAAGTGCACACTGCTTGCTGTGTCACTTTAAGGTGATATTTCTCGTGTTCCAGACTGAAAAATGGATCGGTCCTGGTATCGGTTCAGGCCCATCGCTACTTTGAGCACGTCCCTGTTGATGTAGATCTGTACTTTGACGCGTTCTCCAGCCCTGGAACAGATTTCGCTTTTTTCCTTGTCGTCCAGCTGTCTGCGGCTCCGAGGCCGAGGTGGAGGCCCTGCAGGCCCAGCTGAGAGACTCCGAGGCCAAACTGCAGGAGCTGAGGGAGAGACTGCACTCCACCACCGCCAGCATGGAGCAATACAAAGCGATGAGCGCCAGGCTTGAGGAGAGTGTGGAGACGGAGAAACAGGTGCGTGTTCTGTCGTTTCACGGTTCCGTAGATCCCCAGACAGCTGCTGCTTCACATCCTCCTGTCCTCAGGTGACCGAGACATTCCACTCGACCGTTGAAGCTCGTCTGATTGAGACTGGAACGGCGCATGAGCAGATAGTGCAGAAGGTGGTAGTATTGGAGCAAGCAATTCTGGACTTGGCTGAGGAGAGAGACCGGAATCTGGCTACAATGGAGGAACAGGTGACCTTTTATATATATATATATATATGTGTGTGTGTGTGTGTGTCTTTCATGCCAAATAGCAATACGGGGTGCTGTGTGTGTTTTTTTTTTTTTGTGACTATTATAATAGTCACCTATGAACCAGAAGACCCGGGTTCGAATCCCACTTACTACCATTGTGTCCCTGAGCAAGACACTTAACCCTAAATTGCTCCAGGGAGACTGTCCCTGTAACTACTGATTGTAAGTCGCTCTGGATAAGGGCGTCTGATAAATGCTGTAAATGTAAATGTAAATGTATAATATATAATGTAGTTAAAATGCTTTTTATCTGGAGTCATGAAATAATTTAAAACTTTGCTGCGTTGACTAATTTCTACCTATAATGACAATATTTATTTTTATTTGATTTATATATTTTTGCTCATTAATTGTGGTGTGTGTGAAGGTTGATCAGTTGAGGAGGACCCACCACAACCTTCAGGCCGAAAACCTGGAGGTGCTGCAGCAGGCCGCGGTAGCAGAGGAGCAACAGCAGAGGGCGCTGCTCGACTGTCAGGAACAGGTGGGTCTGTTGCTGTGTTTTTGTTTTTTTTTTGTGATGTGGTGGTACTGAAAAAATTATTGTAAGCATTGCAAAAGCATTCCACGATTGCTTCATGCTAGAATCCTCTGGTTATCACTTATCCCGTGAAGTATTACTCTGCTCTGTGGATTTATTTTCAACATGCTAAGGGACCGTGTGTGCGTGTGGTTTTTCAGGCAGCTCTGTTTGCTGAGGCGCAGGAGAAGTATGAGCGGGAGATGCTTCTCCACGCCGAAGACGTGGCCGCTCTGCAGGAGGCTAAAGCTCAGGCCCAGCAGGGTGCAGCAGAGAGACAAGAGCTGGAGGAGAGAGAGAGGAGGGCGAACAGCATCTTGGCTGAGGAGAGGGAGAGCTGGATGGAGCAGGAGAAATTACTCAGGGTAATTTCACCCATACAGGGATTAGCAAACAGCACCCCTAGTGGGGCAGTGGTGGCCTAGCGGGTAACGAACCGCCACGCTGCCACTGTGCTCACTAAGAGGATGGGTAAGTAGGTGATGACACTCGCCTTCTGCCCGTCCTTCAGGAGGAGTTGAGCAAGTTGGAGAGTTGCGTCTCTGAACTCCAGCGGCAGAACTCCCTCCTGCATGAGCAGATTCAGAGCATCAGCAGCAACATGGCCGCCTCCCTGCAGCGAGCGACCAATGAGAGCGCGCTGGTGCCGCCCCTCGCCGAGGAAGGCCACTCACAGGACCAACTGCTGGAGATTCTCCGGTAGGCGTCTCTCTCTCTCCCACGCACACCGCCACGTTCAGAAAGTAGCGAAGGCCACAGATGGGAACCAGAATAAGCAGAACTTGGGTCTGCTAGTTCCTTGTGGCTCCAGAGCGCCCGCCCTCCATACTACCAGCATTTCTCAGCTCAGAGTTACTTTAGAAAACTCAGCCCTCCATATTACTAGCGTTTCTCAGCTCAGTTACTTTAGAAAACTCAGCCTTCCATATTACTAGCGTTTCTCAGCTCAGAGTTACTTTAGAAAACTCAGCCCTCCATATTACCAGCGTTTCTCAGCTCAGAGTTACTTTAGAAAACTCAGCCTTCCATATTACCAGCGTATCTAAGCCCAGAGTTACTTTACAAAACTCAGCCCTCCATATTACTAGCGTTTCTCAGCTCAGTTACTTTTTTAAAACTCAGCCCTCCATATTACCAGCGTATCTCAGCCCAGAGTTACTTTACAAAACTCAGCCCTCCATATTACTAGCGTAACTCAGCCCTCCATATTACCAGCGTATCTCAGCCCAGAGTTACTTTACAAAACTCAGCCCTCCATATTACTAGCGTTTCTCAGCTCAGTTACTTTAGAAAACTCAGCCCTCCATATTACCAGCGTATCTCAGCCCAGAGTTACTTTACAAAACTCAGCCCTCCATATTACTAGCGTTTCTCAGCTCAGTTACTTTAGAAAACTCAGCCCTCCATATTACCAGCGTTTCTCAGCTCAGAGTTACTTTAGAAAACTCAGCCTTCCATATTACCAGCGTAACTCAGCCCTCCATATTACCAGCGTATCTCAGCTCAGTTACTTTAGAAAACTCAGCCCTCCATATTACCAGCGTATCTCAGCCCAGAGTTACTTTAGAAAACTCAGCCCTCCATATTACTAGCGTTTCTCAGCTCAGAGTTACTTTAGAAAACTCAGCCTTCCATATTACCAGCGTAACTCAGCCCTCCATATTACCAGCGTATCTCAGCTCAGTTACTTTAGAAAACTCAGCCCTCCATATTACCAGCGTATCTCAGCTCAGAGTTACTTTAGAAAACTCAGCCTTCCATATTACCAGCGTAACTCAGCCCTCCATATTACCAGCGTATCTCAGCTCAGTTACTTTAGAAAACTCAGCCCTCCATATTACCAGCGTATCTCAGCTCAGAGTTACTTTAGAAAACTCAGCCTTCCATATTACCAGCGTAACTCAGCCCTCCATATTACCAGCGTATCTCAGCTCAGTTACTTTAGAAAACTCAGCCCTCCATATTACCAGCGTATCTCAGCTCAGAGTTACTTTAGAAAACTCAGCCTTCCATATTACCAGCGTAACTCAGCCCTCCATATTACCAGCGTATCTCAGCTCAGTTACTTTAGAAAACTCAGCCTTCCATATTACTAGCGTTTCTCAGCTCAGTTACTTTAGAAAACTCAGCCTTCCATATTACTAGCGTTTCTCAGCTCAGTTACTTTAGAAAACTCAGCCTTCCATATTACCAGCGTTTCTCAGCTCAGTTACTTTAGAAAACTCAGCCCTCCATATTACTAGCGTTTCTCAGCTCAGTTACTTTAGAAAACTCAGCCCTCCATATTACCAGCGTTTCTCAGCTCAGAGTTACTTTACAAAACTCAGCCCTCCATATTACTAGCGTTTCTCAGCTCAGTTACTTTTTTAAAACTCAGCCCTCCATATTACCAGCGTATCTCAGCCCAGAGTTACTTTACAAAACTCAGCCCTCCATATTACTAGCGTAACTCAGCCCTCCATATTACCAGCGTATCTCAGCTCAGTTACTTTAGAAAACTCAGCCCTCCATATTACCAGCGTATCTCAGCTCAGAGTTACTTTAGAAAACTCAGCCTTCCATATTACCAGCGTAACTCAGCCCTCCATATTACCAGCGTATCTCAGCTCAGTTACTTTAGAAAACTCAGCCTTCCATATTACTAGCGTTTCTCAGCTCAGTTACTTTAGAAAACTCAGCCTTCCATATTACTAGCGTTTCTCAGCTCAGTTACTTTAGAAAACTCAGCCCTCCATATTACCAGCGTTTCTCAGCTCAGAGTTACTTTAGAAAACTCAGCCCTCCATATTACCAGCGTATCTCAGCTCAGTTACTTTAGAAAACTCAGCCTTCCATATTACTAGCGTTTCTCAGCTCAGTTACTTTAGAAAACTCAGCCTTCCATATTACTAGCGTTTCTCAGCTCAGTTACTTTAGAAAACTCAGCCTTTCATATTACCAGCGTTTCTCAGCTCAGTTACTTTAGAAAACTCAGCCCTCCATATTACCAGCGTAACTCAGCCCTCCATATTACCAGCGTATCTCAGCCCAGAGTTACTTTAGAAAACTCAGCCCTCCATATTACTAGCGTTTCTCAGCTCAGTTACTTTAGAAAACTCAGCCCTCCATATTACCAGCGTAACTCAGCCCTCCATATTACCAGCGTATCTCAGCCCAGAGTTACTTTAGAAAACTCAGCCTTCCATATTACTAGCGTTTCTCAGCTCAGTTACTTTAGAAAACTCAGCCTTTCATATTACCAGCGTTTCTCAGCTCAGTTACTTTAGAAAACTCAGCCCTCCATATTACCAGCGTAACTCAGCCCTCCATATTACCAGCGTATCTCAGCCCAGAGTTACTTTAGAAAACTCAGCCCTCCATATTACTAGCGTTTCTCAGCTCAGTTACTTTAGAAAACTCAGCCCTCCATATTACCAGCGTAACTCAGCCCTCCATATTACCAGCGTATCTCAGCCCAGAGTTACTTTAGAAAACTCAGCCCTCCATATTACCAGCGTATCTCAGCTCAGTTACTTTAGAAAACTCAGCCCTCCATATTACCAGGAGCCCTTTGAATCCCGAAGCCAATACACTCACTCTGGACTCAATCCCCCTCAGAATACTTACACAAACTCTTTACTCTCAACTTTTTTTTAACTCTTGCACAATTTTTTTTTTTTTTGTTTTTTTACTCTTTACTTTGACTTCACTCATTTGCACACCTTCACCCTACCTGTTACACATATTTTATGTTTTATGTTAAAGACATAAAAGTGTAATATTTGGTTATGTTTGCAATATTTGCATATTGGTTCATTGTATACTTGCAATATTTGCAATTCTCTGGTCTTTAGCTGTCGCTAAAGCAATTTTAACTGTCACCGCGTGCTGCTCTGTGTAAGAAAATGGCCTCGGTTCCACTTTGACGAAGTTGAAGAGTTGAGGCTGGCGCTGGTTTTGGCGGCAGGTTTGTGCGGCGCGAGAAGGAACTGGCCGAGTCGCGTTTCGAGGTGGCGCAGGG
This sequence comes from Denticeps clupeoides, assembly GCF_900700375.1. NCBI lineage: Eukaryota > Metazoa > Chordata > Actinopteri > Clupeiformes > Denticipitidae > Denticeps > Denticeps clupeoides. The sequence continues at coordinate 19,422,395 of NC_041725.1, read as the reverse complement.
CGAGAGCCTGAGGCAGCGGCTGAGGGCGGAGCAGCTGGAGAGGGAGGCGCAGGAGCTGCAGAGCAGCCTGAACGGCGAGCGAGAGAGGACGCAGGTAACGCGCGCGCGCCCACACGTCCACACACACTGCACCCGCGTCCCTGTTTACGAGCTGGACGTGCACCATGGCAACGCGCAGGTGACCGGACGGACGCTGGCTCAGCATGAGGAGCTGATGAAGAAGACCGAGACCATGAGCGTCCTGGTGGAGAACAACGCTCTGCTGAGAGAGGAGAAGGAACGGCTGCAGCAGGAGCTGGAGAACACGCAGGCCAAGGTGTGTGTGTGTGTGTGTGTGTGTGTGTGACACAGATGACATCCGTGGACCATTTAAACATCTGTACGTAACAGTTCATGACTTGTGTGTGTCAGGTGCGCAAGCTGGAGTCCAACCTGCTGCCCCTGCAGGAGTCGAACGCGGAGCTGAGCGAGAAGAGCGCGATGCTGCAGGCCGAGAAGAAGCTTCTGGAGGAGGACATCAAACGATGGAAGACCCGTACGCAGGTCTGCATTTTCTCTCTCTCTCTCTCTCTCTCTCACCTCAATTCCTGGAATTACTTCATTTCATGGAGCTCTTTTATTGCATTATTCATTATTTCTAAAAGTATATACAGGGTCACCTCGGGCCTTTATCATTACGAATGCAGAGTTTAAAGGTCTTAAAAATCCTGCAGGCCCAATAAAAAAAAATCTCAGAATTAGCAGAGCCTTATATTAAAAATGTATATTAAAAAACATGTCTCTGATATTCTCTGGAATGTTCCTACGTTTATTTGAAAGCCCTGAATCTGCTGATGCCTGGTGTATAAATGGAGGAGGGATTGTGTGGCTTTCCCTCTCACGTCCCTCTTCTTCCATGTAGCACCTAGTGAGCCAGCAGAAGGACGCCGATCCGGAGGAGAACAAGCGCCTGCAGGCCGAGAGAGACACTCACCTGAAACGCATCCAGCAGCTGAGTGAGGAGAACACCCGTCTGAAAGCAGAAGCCTCCAGGTCCGAACCCTCCCACGCGCGATCGGGTCGGGCCCGCCAGAACGTTGACCCCATTCTCTCGCCCTCTGCAGGAGTGGGAGCGCGGTGACATCCCTGCAGTCCCAGGTCCAGACTCTGAGGGACGCCATCAGCAAGGTCACGGTGGAGAGGGACACGCTGAAGAGGGACTTGGAAATGAAGGCCCTCGACAACCAGGAGAAGCTGAAAACCATCACCCA